>NC_054549.1:0-300000 GCF_017654505.1 Polyodon spathula
GGAGAGGAGCTGCCCTCCCATAAGCCAAAGGGGATGGAGCTGCCATCCGAGAGCCAGAGGGGGTGGAGCTTCCGCCTGCTGTTCTAGATGGAGGTGGGCTGCCATTCCTGCCTCCGCCACCAGAGGGATACGGGCCACTGTTCTTGCCTCCGCCACTAGAAGGAGACAGGCTGCCATTCCCGCCTCCGCCACCAGAGGGATACGGGTCACTGTTCTTGCCTCCGCCACTAGAAGGAGACGGGCTGCCGTTCCCGCCTCGGCCTCCAGAGGGAAACGGGCCGCTGTTCCTACCTGCTGTTCCAGTGGGAGTCGGGCCGCCATTCCCGCCTCCGCCACAAGAGGGAGCCTGGCTGCCTTTTCCGCCTCCGCCACCAGAGGGAGCCAGGCCGCCGTTCCTGCCTCCGCCACTAGAGGATCCAGTGCCGCCAGAGGGTCCGACGCTGATAGGGGGACCCACACCGTCCAAGGAGGCCATGCCCACACTCTCCAGGGATGCTGCCAGCCTGCCAGCATTGCGTCTGCTGGAAGGTCCAGGTCCCCTGATAGTGTCGCCTTACTTCTTTGGAGGTCCGGGGCCCCCTCAACCAAAGAAGGCTTTGGGGCTCCATCATCAACCTTGCCCACCACTGCCCACCAAAACAGCCCTCCCAAGGGACATAATGGGACTCTTGGGGGGAGTTCTTTGGTTTCAAGGTGGGGGGAGTTGGCCGATTGTGGCCTGTGTACTTTGTATATGGGGTAGGTGTGTGGCAGAGCAGAGCTCTGCCTGTATAGATGGGGTTAAATTCCCCTACCTGTCTAGGTTTACTGTGCTCAGGTGGCTGGGGATTGATTGGATTAACGGTCAATCAGCATCCAGCCACCTGACATAAAAGGAGGTTTCAGCTTACCATCAGGGAGAGGATGGAGTTGAGGAAGCAAGCTGATGGTTGTGCTTGCTGTTTTTTGGTTTGCTGTTTTGATTTTTGTATTTTCTGGTTTGTAGTTTTTTTATTTGTGTTTAAATATCTTTGTTTTGGCCTTGTGTCCTTTTATTTTGTGATTTAATAAAAGTAATATTTTTTAACTGCAGTCTGTCTCTGGACCTCTATCCATTCGTCAGACTGTCAAAGGTGCAGGTAACAGGGTTAAACGAGGCAGTCTTCCCAGCGACAGCGAGTGGAAGCAACAGCGAGTGGGAGAAGTACAGGCGTGGCAAAGTACAGAGCAGTTTCAAAGCAGAAAGGAGAAATTGCATCTTGAATTGCTTTAATCAGAAAACAGAGGACATTGGGGAAACACAGCAGCAGCTCAAAGTCAAACAGCCGAGTGTGTTTTTCTGATAACAAACAAGCTGAAACTCGAAGCGGGCTGATTCAAATTCAGCGCCGTTTTGAGACACGGGCGAGGGGAGGAGCCAACAGCACAGCAGAACAACGCAGTTAAACGAGGCAGTCTTCCCAGCCACAACGAGTGGAAGCGACAACGCGTGGGAGAAGTACAGGCGTGGAAAAGTACAGAGTAGTTTCGAAGCAGTTTGAAAGCAGGTTGACAGCTGCAGAAGAAACTAAACTTCAAAAAAAAAAACCTCAACATGGTCTTCAAGCCAGTAATCTGTGACACCTGCTTGATGTGGGAAATCCGAGAAAACCCAGCGGAGCTAAACCAAGTGTGCGTAAAGTGCCGCGCGATCCAGGATTTGCATAAACTAGTAAGTATGCTAGAAATGGAGCTGGAAGAAGTGAGACAGCAACAGGATCTTGAGGAACTGGCACACCCACAATTCATGGAAGTTTGCATCACCCCTAACAGACTGAAAGCCACCAGGGAGATAGAAGGTCAGAACAGCTGGGTTCAGGTAGGCAGAAGCAGGGAAAAAAAGAAACTTCGTCAAACACAACCACCAGAAATCAAAACAACCAACAGATTTGAGTCACTTCAGAATTTTGATGAGCAGAACCAACAACAAGAGAATGAAAGGAACAACATCCAGGACCCTATTGACAGTGGTGACCAGACAGCAAAAAGAAGGGAGGTCATGATTGTTGGAGACTCCATATTGAGAAACGCAGCAAGTTCAATTCGCAGTTTGGACCCCCTTACTACAACAGTGTGCTGCCTTCCGGGAGCCTCGGTCAAGCACATCACTGAAAACGTGGACAGGCTCCTAGAACGAACAGGAGACGACCCGGTAGTAGTCGTCCACATCGGTACAAACAACATTGGAAGAGACAGACCAAAATCCCTGCAAAACAAATTCAGAGAGCTAGGAAGGAAATTAAAAGAGAAAACCAAAACTGTGGTATTTTCTGGTATACTACACGCACCTTGCAAAGGACCATATGGACAGCTGGAAATTATTAATCAAAACGAATGGCTGAAGACGTGGTGCACACGGGAAGGCTTCACCTATCTTGATCATTGGACCACATTCTACAACGAGGACTATCTGTATAGACGGGATGGACTGCATTTAAATAACAAGGGAACTAGACTACTCGGAGAAAAGATCCTCGAGCAGGTTCGGAAGCATTTAAACTAGAAAGGAAGGGGGGAGAAATCAACAAAAAAACAGAAGGGAGACCGCATCAAAACAAGAACAACAACTCAGGTAAGACAACCATTAAATGTATTTATCTAAATGCTAGAAGTATCAGAAACAAAATTCTAGAACTTGAAGCTACTGCACTAACAGGTAACTATGATGTGATAGGTGTTACAGAAACTTGTTTATCTGAGAGTGATGGGGACGAATATAATATTTGTGGGTATACACTGTATAGGAAAGACAGGCAGGACAGAAGAGGAGGAGGGGTAGCACTATACATAAGAAACAGTCTTGAAGCCCAGGTGTTAAACCTGGACAAAGAAAATAAAACCGAATCAATATGGGTCAGAATAACAGACAAAAATTCAAAAGGCATAATAATAGGAGCATGCTATAGACCGCCAGATTCAGACGGTGAGCACAATAATCTGTTATACAATGACATTAGAAATGTGTGTAGCAAAGGAGAAGCCATACTAATGGGGGATTTCAACTTCCCCCAAATAAAATGGGAAAACCCAGTGGGTAGCGCGAAGGATGAAATAGAAATGGTGGAAATGACAAATGACTGCTTCCTAACACAATTTGTGAAGGCACCCACTAGAGGGGAGGCATGCCTTGATTTAGTCTTTTCAAATAACGAAGATAGAATAACTAAAACAGAGGTCAGAGAACCACTGGCAAACTCAGACCACAACATGGTCTCATTTGAAGTGTTTTTTAAATCCCCAAAAGTAATGACTAAAGCTAAGGTTTACAATTTTAGAAAAGCAAACTATGAAGGTATGAAACAGAGACTAACAGAAGTAGATTGGAGTAAAATAGAGAAAACACCTACAGAAGAAGGATGGTTGTTCTTCAAAAATGTAGTACTAGAGGCGCAAAACAATTATATCCCTAAAGTAGACAAATCTAAATGTAAAACTAAATTGCCAAAATGGTTTAATAGATCAATTAAAAAAAATATTCAGCGAAAAAAGGCACTTTACAGAGCATTAAAAAAGGACCAAAAAGAAAGTACGCAGAAAGAGTACACAGAACTGCAAACGCAAGTCAAAAAGGAAGTTAGAAAGGCCAAGAGAGAAATAGAAATAAACATTGCTAAGGGAGCTAAAACCAATTCCAAAATGTTTTTCCAATATTACAACAGCAAGAGAACATTCAAAGAGGAGATTAAATGTTTAAGAGATACAAATGGCAAAATCGTAGAGGAAGAAAAAAAAATAGCAAATATGTTAAATGATTACTTTTCACAAGTTTTTACAAAGGAAGATACTGACAACATGCCCCACATGTCATCCAGTTCCTATCCAGTTTTAAATAACTTTAGCATAACTGAGGCAGAAGTGTTAAAGGGACTAGGAGCTCTTAAAATAAACAAATCCCCTGGGCCGGATGAGATCCTCCCAGTAGTACTCAAAGAAATGAAAGAAGTAATTTACAAACCGCTAACCAAGATCATGCAGCAGTCTCTTGACACAGGGGTGGTACCGACAGACTGGAAAATTGTTGGGATTCAAGGAAACACATGTACATGGATTAGGGAGTGGTTAACATGTAGAAAACAGAAAGTACTGATTAGAGGAAAAACCTCAGAATGGAGTGTGGTAACCAGCGGTGTACCACAGGGATCAGTATTAGGTCCTCTGCTATTCCTAATCTACATTAATGATTTAGATTCTGGTATAGTAAGCAAACTTGTTAAATTTGCAGACGACACAAAAGTAGGAGGAGTGGCAAACACTGTTGCAGCAGCAAAGGTCATTCAAAATGATCTAGACAAGATTCAGAACTGGGCAGACACATGGCAAATGACATTTAATAGAGAAAAGTGTAAGGTACTGCACGCAGGAAATAAAAATGTACATTATAAATATCATATGGGAGATATTGAAATTGGAGAAGGAATCTATGAAAAAGACCTAGGAGTTTTTGTTGACTCAGAAATGTCTTCATCTAGACAATGTGGGGAAGCTATAAAAAGGCTAACAAGATGCTCGGATACATTATGAAAAGTGTTGAATTTAAATCAAGGGAAGTAATGTTAAAACTGTACAATGCACTAGTAAGACCTCATCTTGAATATTGTGTTCAGTTCTGGTCACCTCGCTATAAAATGATATTGCTGCTCTAGAAAGAGTGCAAAGAAGAGCAACCAGAATTATTCCGGGCTTAAAAGGCATGTCATATGCAGACAGGCTAAAAGAATTGAATCTGTTCAGTCTTGAACAAAGAAGACTACGTGGCGGCCTAATTCAAGCATTCAAAATTCTAAAAGGTATTGACAGTGTCGACCCAAGGGACTTTTTCATTTAGCCTCTCTGCATATAACATGCCTTTTAAGCCCGAAATAATTCTGGTCGCTCTTCTTTGCACTCTTTCTAGAGCAGCAATATCTGTTTTATAGTGAGGTAACCAGAACTGCACACAATATTCAAGATGAATGAACTCGGCAGGTAGATTGGCCCAAACATCTTGAAGAACTAACCACAGTTCTTCTGTGGATTTAGGCAGCCTCAGTTGCTTCTCTTTCTTCTTGTAATCCCAGACAGACTCGATGATGTTGAGATCATGGCTCTGTGGGGTCCGTACCATCACTTCCAGGACTCCTTGTTCTTCTTTACGCTGAAGATAGTTCTTAATGATTTTCGCTGTATTTTTGGGGTTGTTGTCATGCTGCAGAATAAATTTGGGGCCAATCAGATGCCTCCCTGATGGTATTGCATGATGGATAAGTATCTGCCTGTATTTCTCAGCATTGAGGAGACCATTAATTCTGACCAAATCTCCAACTCCATTTCAGAAATGCAGCCCCAAACTTGCAAGGGACCTCCACCATGCTTCAATTTTGCCTGCAAACATTCATTCGTGTACCGCTCTCCAGCCCTTTGGTGAACAAACTGCCTTCTGCTACAGTCAAATATTTCAAATTTTGACTCATCAGTCCAGAGCACCTACTGCCATTTTTCTGCACCCCAGTTTCTGTGTTTTTGTGCATAGTTGAGTCGCTTGGCCTTGCTTCCATGTCAGAGGTATGGCTTTTTGGCCGCAAGTCTTCCAAGAAGGCCACTTCTTACCAGACTTCTCCGGACAGTAGATGGGTGTACCAGGGTGCCACTGTTTTCTGCCAATTCTGAGCTGATGGCATTGCTGGACATCTTCCGATTGCGAAGGGAAGTAAGCATGATGTGTCTTTCATCTGCTGCAGTAAGTTTCCTTGGCTGACCACTGCGTCTACGATCCTCAACATTGCCCATTTCTTTGTGCTTCTTCAAAAGAGCTTGGACAGCACAGCTGGAAACCCCTGTCTGCCTTGAAATTTCTGCCTGGGAGAGACCTTGCTGATGCAGTATAACTACCTTGTGTCTTGTTGCTTTGCTCAGTCTTGCCATGGTGTATGACTTTTGACAGTAAACTGTCTTACAACCTCAACTTGTTAGCTGAATTTAGCTGTTCCTCACCCAGCTTTATTCCTCCTAGACAGCTGTTTCTGTTTCAGTTTTCAGTTAATGTTTCAACCTACATATTGAATTGATGATCATTAGCACCTGTTTGGTGTAATTGTTTAATCATACACCTGACTACATGCCTACAAAATCCCTGACTTTGTGCAAGTGTACCTAGAAGAATTGATGCTGTTTTGAAGGCAAAGGGTGGTCACACCAACTATGGATTTGATTTAGATTTTTCTTCTGTTCACTCACTTTGCATTTAGTTAATTGATAAATATAATCTATTAACATGATTATTTTTGAAAGCATTCTTATTTTACAGCATTTTTTCACACCTGCCTAAAACTTTTGCACAATACTGTAGTTACAGAGGAGGTGCAGATGCAGACTGCAAAAAGTAAGGAAGAGGAAATTTCGGGAAGAACGGTGTGGCAGCTGATATTGATAAACACGGGGAGGTGGATGTTGGGGTAGATGGGGTAGGTAAATCGGAACAGGACTGGAAGATGAAAAAGGGCAAAAAGAACAAAAAAAGAAACATATGACTGAGGTACAACAATAATGGGAAAAAAGGGTATATATTTGTTTTCTTTTTGGTGGATAGTAGTTATGTTAATAAATAATGCTTCTGTGAATGAGAGGGTTTCAGGGTTTCATCAAACTTAAAAGTGAACTTGGGTATTTGAAAACAATTGAAACAGATATTTTTTTGTTTACGAGAGTGTTGTATTCCATACTCTGATAATTATTTTAATTTTAAACAAGAATGGAATGTGGGAGATTCAGTATGGTCTGGGTCAAATACAAAGAGAGATGCAGGGTTGGGGGGTTATGTTTAAAAATACAAACATCATGATAAGTGAGGTACATGATGTATTCCCTGGGCATTTATTAATTGTAGATGTTAAATATAGAGAGACAGAACTTTGTGTAATAAATGTATATGGGTATCAATGGAAGGAAGAGAGAGTTCAATTGTTTGATCAATTAAGAGTATTTTTAGTTACTAATAAAGTGTTGCTTATAGTGGGGGATTTAAATTGTGGCATATTAACCGAAGACCAGAAAAAATTACAAATAGATAAATCAGGAAATCTGTTGAAATGAATGAGAAATGATGCAGGATTAAAAGATGTTGCAAAATGTTTCTGTCCTTCAGACCCAGGACACACATGGTCTAATAGCACACAGTTTACTGTTCCAAGGAGAGATTTTTTGTTTTATACCCCGCTCTATAAATATTAAGAATTTTAGTTTAGAATCTGTGTTTTTCTCAGATCACAGAATATTAAAGATATATCAGTAAAATGAACTGAAAAACATTGATTACGGAAGGGGAATGTGGAAATTAAACTGCAATTTATTAGAGATGAAAAATTAATTAAAACGTATAAGAAAAGGTATTTGGAATGGAGAGAACTAAAGGTGTGTTTTGATTGTATAAGTGAGAGGTAGGAGATGATAAAGTGCCAAACTAAGTTATTTTATAACACTGGGGAGAAAAAGAGCACAAAAGATTAAAATTAAACATTTGAGATTGCAACAGAGATTACAGAATTTGATAAAATTACAGAGCAAAGGTTTTGATTTTAGCAAAGAAATTAAAGAGATTAAACACAGACTTTTATTTGGAGAAATGGAAAAGAAAATGCGTTTAAAAGCCAGAGTGAAACATCTAGAGAAAGACGATACGTGCAGTCGTTTCTTCTTTCCAGAACTGGTAAGGAAAAAAGGTATTGTGCGGTTTAAAAGATGGTGAAGGTGTGATAGTAACAGAAAGCAAACATATGTTAAGTATCGCAAAAAGGTTTTATGAAGAGCTATATATAAAAAGAGAAACAGAAAGAGATGTGCAGGATTTGTTCTTGAGGAAGCTTGAGTGTGAAATATAAGCAAGATAATATAGATTTACTACATGAACTGGGGATTGAAGAAGTGAAACAAGTGTTTTTTTTTTTCATGTTTAGATAGACTTCTCATTGAATTTTATCAAACCACCTGGCAAGAAATGAAATATGATTTTTTTGGAATGAAAAGGTGAGAGAAACCATGATAACAATTTTATTTAAAAATAAACGGGACAGAAATTATTTGAAAAATTGGAGGCCAATTACCCTGTTAAATTGTATTATAAAATTGAATCCAAAATAGTAATGGGCAGAATGCAACAAGTAACAGGAGAATTAATGAATCCGGATAAAGTGAGTAGGGTCCCAGGAAGAACGATAGTGGACAATTTGACTTTGTTAGAGACGTGTTTATACGCAAAAGAGAGAGGGCATCCTTTGTGTTTAATTAATGATATTGATACCAACTTCTTTTGTATATAGCAAGGGTGTTTCCAGCTGACTTTGCGTCAGGTAGAAAAATAACTAGACACCTGTTTAATTTCTTTTGGGGAGGGGGATTTGAAAAAGTGAAAAGAGAAACAGTAATGTTACAAAGAAATCCGGGTGGGAAAGGTTTTCCAAATGTAACTCATTATTTATGGGCTCACTTTGTTTGTTACACAATTAAGGCAGTTCTTGAAATGAACAAGAAATATGATTTCTTTGCTAGGTTTTATTTTGGACAGTTTTTAAGAAAAATGGGTTTAGTGAAACTAACACACACAGTGCCCTATGGTGAGAAGATGCCTTGTGTGTATAGAAAAACAATGAATTTTAATGTACAAAATGATTTGTGTAAAGAAGCAGAAGCCAAGTGGACAGAAAAAGAATTAATGAAAAAGGAGACCAGTGAAAAACTATGTAGAATAGGCCTTCTGAGAGATGAGAAATCAGAAACAACTTGGAAAAATGTAAACTATTCACAACTAAATAATAGACTAAAACATATTTGTGGCAAAGTGCCTGGTAAAGAGGAACAGGTGGAAGCGACAGCGAGTGGGAGAAGTACAGGCGTGGAAAAGTACAGAGCAGTTTCGAAGCAGAAAGGAGAAATTGCATCTTGAATTGCTTTAATCAGAAGACATTGGGGAAACACAGCAGCAGCCGCGTGTGTTTTTCTGATAACAAACAAGCTGAAACTCGGAGCAGCTGATTCAAATTCAGCGCCGTTTTGAGACACGGGCGAGGGGAGGAGCCGACAGCACAGCAGAACAACGCAGTTAAACGAGGCAGTCTTCCCAGCGACAGCGAGTGGGAGAAGTACAGCGTGGAAAAGTACAGAGCAGTTTCGAAGCAGAAAGGAGAAATTGCATCTTGAATTGCTTTAATCAGAAAACAGAGGACATTGGGGAAACACAGCAGCAGCCGCGTGTGTTTTTGTGATAACAAACAAGCTGAAACTCGGAGCAGCTGATTCAAATTCAGCGCCGTTTTGAGACACGGGCGAGGGGAGGAGCCGACAGCACAGCAGAACAACGCAGTTAAACGAGGCAGTCTTCCCAGCGACAGCGAGTGGAAGAAGTACAGGCGTGGAAAAGTACAGAGCAGTTTCGAAGCAGTTTGAAAGCAGGTTGACGGCTGCAGAAGAAACTAAACTTCACAGCCGCAAAAAAAAAAAAAAAACCCTCAACATGGTCTTCAAGCCAGTAATCTGTGACACCTGCTTGATGTGGGAAATCCGAGAAAACCCAGCGGAGCTAAACCAAGTGTGCGTAAAGTGCCGCGCGATCCAGGATTTGCATAAACTAGTAAGTATGCTAGAAATGGAGCTGGAAGAAGTGAGACAGCAACAAGATCTTGAGGAACTGGCACACCCACAATTCATGGAAGTCTGCATCACCCCTAACAGACTGAAAGCCACCAGGGAGATAGAAGGTCAGAACAGCTGGGTTCAGGTAGGCAGAAGCAGGGAAAAAAAGAAACTTCGTCAAACACAACCACCAGAAATCAAAACAACCAACAGATTTGAGTCACTTCAGAATTGTGATGAGCAGAACCAACAACAAGAGAATGAAAGGAACAACATCCTGGACCCTATTGACAGTGGTGACCAGACAGTAAAAAGAAGGGAGGTCATGATTGTTGGGGGGACTCCATATTGAGAAACACAGCAAGTTCAATTCGCAGTTTGGACCCCCTTACTACAACAGTGTGCTGCCTTCCGGGAGCCTCGGTCAAGCACATCACTGAGAACGTGGACAGGCTCCTAGAACGAACAGGAGATGACCCGGTAGTAGTCGTCCACATCGGTACAAACAACATTGGAAGAGACAGACCAAAATCCCTGCAAAACAAATTCAGAGAGCTAGGAAGGAAATTAAAAGAGAAAACCAAAACTGTGGTATTTTCTGGTATACTACAAGGCACCTTGCAAAGGACCATATGGACAGCTGGAAATAATAAATCAAAACCAATGGTTGAAGACGTGGTGCACACGGGAAGGCTTCACCTATCTTGATCATTGGACCACATTCTACAACGACAACAACTCAGGTAAGACAACCATTAAATGTATTTATCTAAATGCTAGAAGTATCAGAAACAAAATTCTAGAACTTGAAGCTACTGCACTAACAGGTAACTATGATGTGATAGGTGTTACAGAAACGTGGTTATCTGAGAGTGATGGGGACGAATATAATATTTGTGGGTATACACTGTATAGGAAAGACAGGCAGGACAGAAGAGGAGGAGGGGTAGCGCTATACATAAGAAACAGTCTTGAAGCCCAGGTGTTAAACCTGGACAAAGAAAATAAAACCGAATCAATATGGGTCAGAATAACAGACAAAAATTCAAAAGGCATAATAATAGGAGCATGCTATAGACCGCCAGATTCAGACGGTGAGCACAATAATCTGTTATACAATGACATTAGAAATGTGTGTAGCAAAGGAGAAGCCATACTAATGGGGGATTTCAACTTCCCCCAAATAAAATGGGAAAACCCGGTGGGTAGCGCGAAGGATGAAATAGAAATGGTGGAAATGACAAATGACTGCTTCCTAACACAATTTGTCAAGGCACCCACTAGAGGGGAGGCATGCCTTGATTTAGTCTTTTCAAATAACGAAGATAGAATAACTAAAACAGAGGTCAGAGAACCACTGGCAAACTCAGACCACAACATGGTCTCATTTGAAGTGTTTTTTAAATCCCCAAAAGTAAAGACTAAAGCTAAGGTTTACAATTTTAGAAAAGCAAACTATGAAGGTATGAAACAGAGACTAACAGAAGTAGATTGGAGTAAAATAGAGAAAACACCCACAGAAGAAGGATGGTTGTTCTTCAAAATGTAGTACTAGAGGCGCAAAACAATTACATCCCTAAAGTAGACAAATCTAAATGTAAAACTAAATTGCCAAAATGGTTTAATAGATCAATTAAAAAAAATATTCAGCGAAAAAAGGCACTTTACAGAGCATTAAAAAAGGACCAAAAAGAAAGTACGCAGAAAGAGTACACAGAACTGCAAATGCAAGTCAAAAAGGAAGTTAGAAAGGCCAAGAGAGAAATAGAAATGAACATTGCTAAGGGAGCTAAAACCAATTCCAAAATGTTTTTCCAATATTACAACAGCAAGAGAACATTCAAAGAGGAGATTAAATGTTTAAGAGATACAAATGGCAAAATCGTAGAGGAAGAAAAAAAATAGCAAATATATTAAATGATTACTTTTCACAAGTTTTTACAAAGGAAGATACTGACAACATGCCCCACATGTCATCCAGTTCCTATCCAGTTTTAAATAACTTTAGCATAACTGAGGCAGAAGTGTTAAAGGGACTAGGAGCTCTTAAAATAAACAAATCCCCTGGGCCGGATGAGATCCTCCCAGTAGTACTCAAAGAAATGAAAGAAGTAATTTACAAACCGCTAACCAAGATCATGCAGCAGTCTCTTGACACAGGGGTGGTACCGACAGACTGGAAAATTGCAAACGTAATACCGATCCACAAAAAGGGAAACAAAACTGAACCAGGTAACTACAGACCAGTAAGCCTGACTTCTATTATATGCAAACTTATGGAAACTATAATAAGATCCAAAATGGAAGATTACCTATATGGTAACAGGGTACTGGGAGACAGTCAACATGGTTTTAGGAAAGGGAGATCGTGTCTAACTAACTTGCTTGATTTTTTTGAGGATGCAACATCGATAATGGATAATTGCAAAGCATATGACATGGTTTATTTAGATTTCCAGAAAGCTTTTGACAAAGTCCCGCACAAAAGATTAATTCTCAAACTGAACGCAGTTGGGATTCAAGGAAACACATGTACATGGATTAGGGAGTGGTTAACATGTAGAAAACAGAAAGTACTGATTAGAGGAAAAACCTCAGAATGGAGTGTGGTAACCAGCGGTGTACCACAGGGATCAGTATTAGGTCCTCTGCTATTCCTAATCTACATTAATGATTTAGATTCTGGTATAGTAAGCAAACTTGTTAAATTTGCAGACGACACAAAAGTAGGAGGAGTGGCAAACACTGTTGCAGCAGCAAAGGTCATTCAAAATGATCTAGACAAGATTCAGAACTGGGCAGACACATGGCAAATGACATTTAATAGAGAAAAGTGTAAGGTACTGCACGCAGGAAATAAAAATGTACATTATAAATATCATATGGGAGATACTGAAATTGGAGAAGGAATCTATGAAAAAGACCTAGGAGTTTTTGTTGACTCAGAAATGTCTTCATCTAGACAATGTGGGGAAGCTATAAAAAAGGCTAACAAGATGCTCGGATACATTGTGAAAAGTGTTGAATTTAAATCAAGGGAAGTAATGTTAAAACTGTACAATGCACTAGTAAGACCTCATCTTGAATATTGTGTGCAGTTCTGGTCACCTCGCTATAAAAAAAGATATTGCTGCTCTAGAAAGAGTGCAAAGAAGAGCGACCAGAATTATTCCGGGCTTAAAAGGCATGTCATATGCAGACAGGCTAAAAGAATTTGTAAACTCTCTTATGTTCTTATGTTCGATTACAGCTTTTACTTAAGTTAGTCTCATCAGAGGTGAGAGCGGTGCAGAGAGAAACAGGAGACAATGGCATCCAGTGAAAATGGTGCTTTAGATTATAGGATCCAGGGTCTCGTACTGGACGGCAAAATAATAAGTACCCCGGCAATACCATAACGAAAGTTGTAAATGTGCGCAGCGGGGTATCAAACAAAGAACCAGGGCACAAGCCCGACCAATAACACAACAGCAAGACGGTGGTCACACATGCCCTGGGTGCCCTCTCTCGCTCCTTCTCTCTCCAAACGTTTACCCAAATGAAGGAGAAGATCAGCTTTACCCTGGCCCCTCTATGTAATCCCGCATGACCTCTAGGTAAACTGTTGCAGCTGCCTTATTGCTTGCAGCTACCCCTCGTTTACCTTTCAGGTCAATACGGTCTTACAACAGAGTCTCGCTTCTTTCCAGGCTGACCGACTTCCCGGTCCCGGAAACGAACTGTCAGGCCAGCCCTTCTAGATACTTCTCCTCCCGTTCTTTAGCGCCCTCACCGGTTGGGTGGGAGATTGATCACCAGAACTCATTATCTTTCTGTGACAATATTGCATGGTTAACAGAGTAGGCAAGGTTGCCTTCTAAAGAATTGTTATATAGAAGACAAATGTCAAAGACAAATACATGTGTTATGACGGAGTGCATGGCTACAGAAACAATTCAGCATGTCTTTTATGAATGTGCTTTTGCAAAAAAATGTTGGGAAAGAGTAATTTGATATCATATGGACCAAAAAAGGGATTAAAAAAAGGGATTAAAACAAATGACAGTGAAAAAGGATGGATAATTATAAAAGAGTCATCGTGGATTGTGAGGAATCAAGAAATGTACAAATCAAAAATAAGACAAATGTGAATGAATTTTGTAAAATTGTAAAGATTAGAGATTATGTATGGCTAGACAGTAATGGCGTTGGGAAATCTACAGCCTTTAAAAAATGGAAAATGAATTCAATCAGTGATTTATTTTTGTAAGTAGTGAGATAAAAAGAAGATATTTGAAAGAGAATATTGTTAAAAATTATGGTTTGTTGTTATGAATATTTTCTTGATGAATGTGTTTATTTGTTTTGTTATTGTTTTGATATGATTTTAATTTTTATAATAAACTTTATATAACCGAGGCGTGATTATTATCATCGTGTTGAAAACTTTAACCAATACCCCGCCATGGTGACTTGAAATATAATCATTGCTGCAAATTTTTGACAGTCTCATGGAGTCTGCTATCATCTAGTTGAAAGAACAGAATGAATGTTGTCACTATGACTTTCTGGGTTTGTTTTTGTATTCAATTGATTGGGCACAACAATTGTGTTGGTCTCGTTTCTCTTTATTAACATATACGTGTTTTTACAAGCTTAGGGGCAGTTCCTCCAGTCTTGTAAATTAGATTACCATGCAAGCTAACAAATCATCATCTTTCGTTTCACAAAACACAGGGCTCTCGCCACAGAAACCTTTCTGGACAAATAATGAAAAAGCTAAAAAATCAATTTGCCACCCAAGCCATGTTACAAGATATCTGGCTTTTTTTTGCAGTGACATTAAAGTTGTGGTGACACACAAAAAAAGAAACATGGAAATCTGTTTGCTCTCAGAAAGAAAAGCTCTTTTTTGGGTTTGGGGAGTTATAACCTACAAAACAATTTACGCACATGAATATATAATTAAACAGTCATGCATTGAATTCATGGGATCTCTGAGTTCTATTGCTTTCCTTTCTCCTAAATATATCATGCAAATTATGCAACTTTTCTGCAAAGGCAGTTCTAGTATTCAGACTGTAGTTGCAAAAATAATACAATGTCTTTTGCCTTGAGTTCAAAAACTAATTTGCCAACAGAAGAAAAAAAATGAAGATGGATTAAATCCATTGACCTCTGGGTTATAGGGCCCAGCATGCTTCCGCTGCGTCATTCTTTTATAGCTGATTCACAAACCAAATAGCTAACAGAAAAAAAAAAATCTCTTGGGTGCAACTTTTAAAGTCATCATTTTAGCCAGCCACAAAATTGGTCGGGCCAAGCCTACAAGAGACTGAACCTTGAAATGCTGCAAATCAGAGATGGTCCATTTCCTTTTCTCCCAAATACTTTATGCAACTTTGCTGCACAGTTTGATCACAGGCTGTTACAGTATTCTGGTATTCATGAATGTAATGGAAATAATACAATGGCTTGCCTTGAGGTCATATTTTATAAGAAATAAATTGACCAACAGGAGAAAAAATTTAAAAAATATACTAGCAGAGGATGGTTTCGATCCATTGACCTCTGGGTGCAGCATGCTTCCGCTGTGATGTCATGTTTATTTTTATATCTATGGAATCACAGGTACAAGTATTGCAGTTAAACTTTATGCTTTTCAAATCAGTTGTGGGGAAAATTAATGATTGAATGTAATTTATCATTTCAGATGGTTGGAATGTATCTGAGTTTTGATTTTCAATTCCTCTCCTCTATAGATGTGGCTGCAGACTAGGTTTAAGGTTTAAAGACCTTAGAATAAACAATGAATGGCAAATGGTCTTTGGGAATTTAAGTGATTCTTGATTAGATTAAGAAACAGACACAGGAACAGATATGCAACCGGTCCTGGAAGATACCAGTTATTTGAAGTTAAGCATCTCCAAAAAGGTCTGGAGAGATCTGAGTAATTTATTGTTCTGTTCTAAGTAGGGGGAGCAATGGAATTGCAGGGCAAGCATGCTCTGAAGATTAAAGCATTTCTCTTAAGAGAAATTTAGAATTATATGAGAACACATGATATTGATGCAAGATCTTATTAATCAATAAAGTTTGATGAATCTATTACAAACAAATCTGAAACTTGGCATTTTGAGGGAAAACTATAATGATTTAACTTTTTATATGGAGAAAATACTGAAAACAATCATTTGAAATACTGTAAAAAAACTTTTTACATTAAACTAAATAGATATATGTATTGTAATATAGACTGTTAGTAAAATGTTTTCCTAAAATGTTATAGTTAAGTTAAAAGGGTGAAACAGTGTAATGAGATGACAGGTTTGGCTATGTATATCCTATCTGGTATCAAAATATTCGTATTGGACTGATCAACACAGATTTATAGGTCTAATGAAAATCCAAGTCAGATTAAGGAAGTTATGAGAAAAACAATTGTTACATCAGTCATTTAAAAAATAAGTAATTAACTTCTTAAACCTTGAAGTTAAAATACACCTCTTTCTGATATCATCCACCAATCAAAGAACTTATTTTGAGAAAGACAGTGATTGGCTGAAAGTGCAAACACACCCCTTTGGTGAAAGTTTAAGAAAGTTCCCTTGTGTATATTATCTGCTATATGTTGCGTGTCGTGTGTTAAATGTTGGTGTATAGTCATTGGTACACGGGATATAAACGGGTCTGTGTTTCACGTGTGTTTAGAAATGTATAATTGTATTTAGGCACGGGATTGTACATCACTTCATGTGCATTTAAAGTAGTTAATATGTGAGCACGAGGTTGCACGTAATTAATTCACGTGCTGGGATTCAAGTGAATAATTAATTAGTAATTGAATCCCAGCATAACAGAATATATAGATGCACGTTTTATTCACTTGGGGTTGGGTGTTCGGTGAGTGGAGAACGGGATTGGAGACGGAGGTAAAAATAAGGAGAATAATAGTAATCGTTAAAAGTATCTGCTCACCGTGTTTGTGTGTATAGTCCATTTTGTTTGTCTTTTTGTTTTGGCGACGAGTGCCGTGTCCTGCTTTTTTGTCTGTTTAAACTGTTTTATTTACAATAAACTGGTGCAAGCAAGCACCTCATCATTTCAACTCATCTGTTCTGTCTTTGTGTATTTCATTCCTTCCTGGTTCTGACGTCACCCACTTCGGCCGTCTTTGTGACATGTGGTGTCAGAAGAGGGACAACAATGCCTCCAAGCGTCAGACCAGGAGAGGTGTTTTTGTGGGAAAAAAAAACAGACAAAGATGGAAAAGGATGGCAGAAGGCAGCAGCCACAACACCAGCTGGAGGAAAATCAGCCCGGGTGTTACTGCTGCGCTGAGCCTGGGCATTCTAGGACCAACTGCCCCTGGTACCCCTTCGGACAGCTACCCCAAATATGCCCCATCTGTGGAGGTGAGCACTACGTGGCCCGCTGCCCTGTCTATCAGGAGAGGGAGGAGCAGGGGTCGCTTCAGTCTTCCCCCACCATCAGCTGGGAGGTGTTTTTAAGGAACCTCGCAACAGAGTTATGCCCTGGCTGTGGGGCTTATGGGCACACGTTAGCCATATGCCCTACGCAGTATGGAGAGGAGGAACTGGCCCAGGAGAGGAAGGTGAGGAGAAGGCAGAGAAGAGGAAAGGGGAAGAGGAAGGCAGAGCATCCACTGCCACCAGCAGAGGAAGAAGGCCTGCTGGTTTTACCTCCAGAGTTAGAGGGAGAGGATCCATCTCCAGTGCCAGAGGGAGAGGAGCCATTGCTGCCGTCTCCAGCACCAGAGGGAGAGGTCCCACCGCTGTCTCCAGAGCAGGAAGGAGAGCCACACCAGTGCCCTGCAAGTGAGGGAGAGCCGCACCAGTCCCCTGTGACAAGGGTAAACTACACACGTCTCCCACCTCCGTCACCAGAAGACTACATGCCATTCCCACCTCCACCAGGAGACGATGCACCTCAGCCACCTCCACCGGCAGGAGCGGAGCAGCGAGAGCTGCCTTTGCCTCCACCACCTCCACCGGCAGGAGACCACACGCCACCTCCATCGCCAGGAGCAGAGCAGCTGGAGCTGCCTCTGCCTCCTCCACCAGCAGAGGGTGAATGCCTGCTGGTATCACTTCCCCCACGAGCAGAGGATGAATGCCTGCTGGTATTATTTCCCCCACCAGCAGAGTATGAATGCCTGCTGGTATCACTTCCCCCACCATCACAAGGAGAAAAGCAGGAGTTGCCTCTGCCTCCACCACCTCCACCTCCACCGCCACCTCCACCGCCACCGCCAGGAGCAGAGCAGCAGGAGCTGCCTCTGCCACCTCTACCAGCAGAGGGTGAATGCCTTCTGGGTCACCATCCACCAGCAGAGGGTGAATGCCTGTTGGTATCACTACCCCCACCAGCAGAGGGTGAATGCCTGCTGGTATCACTTCCCCCACCATCACAAGGAGAGGAGCTGGAGCTGCCTCTGCCTCCATCACCATCAGGGAGAGAAGAGCAGGAGCTGCCTCTCCCTTCATCAGAAGGACCAGGACTGGATGCTGGCGGTCCTCAGCAGCCCTTGCATAGGCTGCTGAGGGAAGCACAGGGAAGAACCTCCCGGCCGCAGTGACTGAAAAGAGGGCCAACACCCGCACCCCAGCTTGTCCTGATTCCCTGCCTCGCTTCGTCCAATATATGTGACAAAGTGCCCTCCCCTGTGTGTATTTTCTATTATATGTTGTGTGTGGTGTGTTAAATGTTGTTGTGTAGTCATTGGTACACGGGATATAAACGGGTCGGGTCTGTGTTTCACATGTGTTTAGAAATGTATAATTGTATTTAGGCACGGGATTGTACATCACTTAACGTGCATTTAAAGTAGTTAATATGTGAGCACGAGGTTGCACATAATTAAATCACATGCTGGGATTCAAGTGAATAATTAATTAGTAATTGAATCCCAGCACAACAGTATATATGTTCAGAACAACACAGTTAAACGAGGCAGTCTTCCCAGCGACAGCGAGTGGAAGCGACAGCGAGTGGGAGAAGTACAGGCGTGGAAAAGTACAGAGCAGTTTAGAAGCAGAAAGGAGAAATTGCATCTTGAATTGCTTTAATCAGAAAACAGAGGACATTGGGGAAACACAGCAGCAGCTCAAAGTCAAACAGCCGCGTATGTTTTTCTGATAACAAACAAGCTGAAACTCGGAGCAGCTGATTCAAATTCAGCGCTGTTCTGAGACAAGGGCGAGGGGAGGAGCCAACAGCACAGCAGAACAACACAGTTAAACAAGGGTGTCTTCCAAGCGACAGCAAGTGGGAGAAGTACAGGCATGGAAAAGTACAGAGCAGTTTAGAAGCAGTTTGAAAGCAGGTTGACAACTGCAGAAGAAACTAAACTTAAAAAAAAAAAAAAAAAAAAAAAAAAAAAAAAACCCTCAACATGGTCTTCAAGCCAGTAATCTGTGACACCTGCTTGATGTGGGAAATCCGAGAAAACCCAGCGGAGCTAAACCAAGTGTGCGTAAAGTGCCGCACGATCCAGGATTTGCATAAACTAGTAAGTATGCTAGAAATGGAGCTGGAAGAAGTGAGACAGCAACAGGATCTTGAGGAACTGGCACACCCACAATTCATGGAAGTCTGCATCACCCCTAACAGACTGAAAGCCACCAGGGAGATAGAAGGTCAGAACAGCTGGGTTCAGGTAGGCAGAAGCAGGGAAAAAAAGAAACTTTGTCAAACACAACCACCAGAAATCAAAACAACCAACAAATTTGAGTCACTTCAGAATTTTGATGAGCAGAACCAACAACAAGAGAATGAAAGGAACAACATCCAGGATCCCATTGACAGTGGTGACCAGAAAGCAAAAAGAAGGGAGGTCATGATTGTTAGGGACTCCATATTGAGAAACACAGCAAGTTCAATTCGCAGTTTGGACCCCCTTACTACAACAGTGTGCTGCCTTCCGGGAGCCTCGGTCAAGCACATCACTGAGAACGTGGACAGGCTCCTAGAACGAACAGGAGACGACCTGGTAGTAGTCGTCCACATCGGTACAAACAACATTGGAAGAGACAGACCAAAATCCCTGCAAAACAAATTCAGAGAGCTAGGAAGGAAATTAAAAGAGAAAACCAAAACTGTGGTATTTTCTGGTATACTACCAGCACCTTGCAAAGGACCATATGGACAGCTGGAAATAATTAATCAAAACGCATGGCTGAAGACGTGGTGCACACGGGAAGGCTTCACCTATCTTGATCATTGGACCACATTCTACAACGAGGACTATCTGTATAGACGGGATGGACTGCACTTAAATAACAAGGGAACCAGTCTACTCGGAGAAAAGATCCTCGAGCAGGTTCAGAAGCATTTAAACTAGAAAGGAAGGGGGGAGAAATCAACAAAAAAACAGAAGGGAGACCGCATCAAAACAAGAACAACAACTCAGGTAAGACAACCATTAAATGTATTTATCTAAATGCTAGAAGTATCAGAAACAAAATTCTAGAACTTGAAGCTACTGCACTAACAGGTAACTATGATGTGATAGGTGTTACTGAAACTTGGTTGTCTGAGAGTGATGGGGACGAATATAATATTTGTGGGTATACACTGTATAGGAAAGACAGGCAGGACAGAAGAGGAGGAGGGGTAGCGCTATACATAAGAAACAGTCTTGAAGCCCAGGTGTTAAACCTGGACAAAGAAAATAAAACTGAATCAATATGGGTCAGAATAAAGGACAAAAATTCAAAGGGCATAATAATATGAGCACGCTATAGACCGCCAGATTCAGATGGTGAGCACAATAATCTGTTATACAATGACATTAGAAATGTGTGTAGCAAAGGAGAAGCCATACTAATGGGGGATTTCAACTTCCCCCAAATAAAATGGGAAAACCCAGTGGGTAGCACGAAGGATGAAATAGAAATGGTGGAAATGACAAATGACTGCTTCCTAACACAATTTGTCAAGGCACCGACTAGAGGGGAGGCATGCCTTGATTTAGTCTTTTCAAATAACGAAGATAGAATAACTAAAACAGAGGTCAGAGAACCACTGGCAAACTCAGACCACAACATGGTCTCATTTGAAGTGTTTTTTAAAACCCCAAAAGTAATGACTAAAGCTAAGGTTTACAATTTTAGAAAAGCAAACTATGAAGGTATGAAACAGAGACTAACAGAAGTAGATTGGAGTAAAATAGAGAAAACACCCACAGAAGAAGGATGGTTGTTCTTCAAAAATGTAGTACTAGAGGCGCAAAACAATTATATCCCTAAAGTAGACAAATCTAAATGTAAAACTAAATTGCCAAAATGGTTTAATAGATCAATTAAAAAAAAATATTCAGCGAAAAAAGGCACTTACAGAGCATTAAAAAAGGACCAAAAAGAAAGTACACAGAAAGAGTACACAGAACTGCAAACGCAAGTCAAAAAGGAAGTTAGAAAGGCCAAGAGAGAAATAGAAATGAACATTGCTAAGGGAGCTAAAACCAATTCCAAAATGTTTTTCCAATATTACAGCATGAGCAAGAGAACATTCAAAGAGGAGATTAAATGTTTAAGAGATACAAATGGCAAAATCGTAGATGAAGAAAAAAAAATAGCAAATATATTAAATGATTACTTTTCACAAGTTTTTACAAAGGAAGATACTGACAACATGCCCCACATGTCATCCAGTTCCTATCCAGTTTTAAATAACTTTAGCATAACCGAGGCAGAAGTGTTAAAGGGACTAGGAGCTCTTAAAATAAACAAATCCCCTGGGCCGGATGAGATCCTCCCAGTAGTACTCAAAGAAATGAAAGAAGTAATTTACAAACCGCTAACCAAGATCACGCAGCAGTCTCTTGACACAGGGGTGGTACCGACAGACTGGAAAATTGCAAACGTAATACCGATCCACAAAAAGGGAAACAAAACTGAACCAGGTAACTACAGACCAGTAAGCCTGACTTCTATTATATGCAATCTTATGGAAAGTATAATAAGAAAATTACCTATATGGTAACAGGGTCCTGGGAGACAGTCAACATGGTTTTAGGAAAGGGAGATCGTGTCTAACTAACTTGTTTGATTTTTTTGAGGATGCAACATCGATAATGGATAATTGCAAAGCATATGACATGGTTTATTTAGAGTTCCAGAAAGCTTTTGACAAAGTCCCGCACAAAAGATTAATTCTCAAACTGAACACAGTTGGGATTCAAGGAAACACATGTACATGGATTAGGGAGTGGTTAACATGTAGAAAACAGAAAGTACTGATTAGAGGAAAAACCTCAGAATGGAGTGTGGTAACCAACGGTGTACCACAGGGATCAGTATTAGGTCCTCTGCTATTCCTAATCTACATTAATGATTTAGATTCTGGTATAGTAAGCAAACTTGTTAAATTTGCAGACGACACAAAAGTAGGAGGAGTGGCAAACACTGTTGCAGCAGCAAAGGTCATTCAAAATGATCTAGACAAGATTCAGAACTGGGCAGACACATGGCAAATGACATTTAATAGAGAAAAGTGTAAGGTACTGCACGCAGGAAATAAAAATGTACATTATAAATATCATATGGGAGATACTGAAATTGGAGAAGGAATCTATGAAAAAGACCTAGAAGTTTTTGTTGACTCAGAAATGTCTTCATCTAGACAATGTGGGGAAGCTATAAAAAAGGCTAACAAGATGCTCGGATACATTGTGAAAAGTGTTGAATTTAAATCAAGGGAAGTAATGTTAAAACTGTACAATGCACTAGTAAGACCTCATCTTGAATATCGTGTGCAGTTCTGGTCACCTCGCTATAAAAAAAATATTGCTGCTCTAGAAAGAGTGCAAAGAAGAGCAACCAGAATTATTCCGGGCTTAAAAGGCATGTCATATGCAGACAGGCTAAAAGAATTGAATCTGTTCAGTCTTGAACAAAGAAGACTACGTGGCGACCTAATTCAAGCATTCAAAATTCTAAAAGGTATTGACAGTGTCGACCCAAGGGACTTTTTCAGCCTGAAAAAAGAAACAAGGATCAGGGGTCACAAATGGAGTTTAGACAAAGGGGCATTCAGAACAGAAAATAGGAGGCACTTTTTTACACAGAGAATTGTGAGAGTCTGGAATCAACTCCCCAGTAATGTTGTTGAAGCTGACACCCTGCGATCCTCAAGAAGCTGCTTGATGAGATTTTGGGATCAATAAGCTACTAACAACCAAACGAGCAAGATGGGCCGAATGGCCTCCTCTCGTTTGTAAACTTTCTTATGTTCTTATGTTCTTATGTTCTTATATAGATGCACGTTTTATTCTCTCGGGGTTGGGTGTTCAGTGAGTGGAGAACGGGATTGGAGATGGAGGTAAAAATAAGCAGAATAATAGTAATCGTTAAAAGATATCTGCTCACCATGTTTGTCTGTATAGTCCGTTTTGTTTTGGCGACGAGTGTCGTGTCCTGTTTTTTTGTCTGTTTAAACTGTTTTATTTACAATAAACCGGCGCAAGCAAGCACCTCATCATTTCAATTAATCTGTTCTGTCTTTGTGTATTTCATTCATTCCTGGTTCTGACATCACCCACTTCGACCATCTTTGTGACAGTGCACTAGAAGGATGTCTAAAAAAATCTACTTGTGACTGTTTGATTTTAGGACCAAACTACTCTGTGTATCTTGTGGATACTCTGCTCAAATTTTTGAAAACTGTTGGAAGAAAACCTGAACTATTAGGAAACTTTGAAAGCTCTGAAAACTGAAAAGGGAAAAGAAATTGTGTTTTTTTTAATATTGTCAGCTGAGATAACTTTGTGGGGTAGCATAAGCTGAACAATAACTAAAACAGAGGTCAGAGAACCGCTGGCAAACTCAGACCACAACATGGTCTCATTTGAAGTGTTTTTTAAAACCCCAATAAGATCCAAAATGGAAAATTACCTATATGGTAACAGGGTACTGGGAGACAGTCAACATGGTTTTAGGAAAGGGAGATCGTGTCTAACTAACTTGCTTGATTTTTTGGGGGATGCAACATCGATAATGGATAATTGCAAAGCATATGACATGGTTTATTTAGATTTCCAGAAAGCTTTTGACAAAGTCCCGCACAAAAGATTAATTCTCAAACTGAATGCAGTTGGGATTCAAGGAAACACATGTACATGGATTAGGGAGTGGTTAACATGTAGAAAACAGAAAGTACTGATTAGAGGAAAAACCTCAGAATGGAGTGTGGTAACCAGCGGTGTACCACAGGGATCAGTATTAGGTCCTCTGCTATTCCTAATCTACATTAATGATTTAGATTCTGGTATAGTAAGCAAACTTGTTAAATTTGCAGACGACACAAAAGTAGGAGGAGTGGCAAACACTTTTGCAGCAGCAAAGGTCATTCAAAATGATCTAGACAAGATTCAGAACTAGGCAGACACATGGCAAATGACATTTAATAGAGAAAAGTGTAAGGTACTGCACGCAGGAAATAAAAATGTACATTATAAATATCATATGGGAGATACTGAAATTGGAGAAGGAATCTATGAAAAAGACCTAGGAGTTTTTGTTGACTCAGAAATGTCTTCATCTAGACAATGTGGGGAAGCTATAAAAAAGGCTAACAAGATGCTCGGATACATTGTGAAAAGTGTTGAATTTAAATCAAGGGAAGTAATGTTAAAACTGTACAATGCACTAGTAAGACCTCATCCTGAATATTGTGTGCAGTTCTGGTCACCTCGCTATAAAAAAG
This sequence comes from Polyodon spathula, assembly GCF_017654505.1. Taxonomy (NCBI): domain Eukaryota; kingdom Metazoa; phylum Chordata; class Actinopteri; order Acipenseriformes; family Polyodontidae; genus Polyodon; species Polyodon spathula. The sequence continues at coordinate 24,325 of NC_054549.1, forward strand.
ATATTGCTGCTCTAGAAAGAGTGCAAAGAAGAGCGACCAGAATTATTCCGGGCTTAAAAGGCATGTCATATGCAGACAGGCTAAAAGAATTGAATCTGTTCAGTCTTGAACAAAGAAGACTACGTGGCGACCTAATTCAAGCATTCAAAATTCTAAAAGGTATTGACAGTGTCGACCCAAGGGACTTTTTCAGCCTGAAAAAAGAAACAAGGACCAGGGGTCACAAATGGAGATTAGACAAAGGGGCATTCAGAACAGAAAATAGGAGGCACTTTTTTGCACAGAGAATTGTGAGGGTCTGGAATCAACTCCCCAGTAATGTTGTTGAAGCTGACACCCTGGGATCCTTCAAGAAGCTGCTTGATTCTGGGATCAATAAGCTACTAACAACCTAACGAGCAAGATGGGCCGAATGGCCTCCTCTCATTTGTAAACTTAAATTTTCTTATGTTCTTATGTGTGCAGATCTCTTAATACAGGCTTGACTGTTTGTTTGTTTACCTGGTTGTGTACAAATCTTTTCTTCTCTTCAGGACTTGTTCCTTTCTTTAGTAGAGCTTGAGCACAGCAACAGCACTGCACAGCTTCCTATCTCACACTGACTCCTTCTCTCTCTGTCTCTGTCCCCCCCCCCCCCCCCCCCCCCCCCCACAGTGGTGGCTCTTCAAGCCCTGGCTCTGTACGGTGCCAAGGTCTTCTCCTCCGAGGGCCCCAGCACTCTCACAGTGCGTTCCAAAGGGGGCTTCATGAGACAGTTCCACCTGGACCAGAGCAACCGGCTGCTGTACCAGGAGGAGTCGCTGCAGGAAATCCCCGGTGAATACAGCATGGAGGCTGAGGGCAAGAACTGCGTGTTCATGCAGGTCACCTTTTTCCGTTATAAAGAAGAGATGCCGCTTATCAGCAATCCTGATATAAACAACTTTCGGTTATTCAATAGATCAAGTTGTGCCTCCGTGCTTCAGCAGGTACATTTCAAACAGTAACAGGTGCTCATTCATGGCAGGACAATTAATTAGAGTAGGCTGCTTACCACTGATAACTTCCCTGAATGGACTCGCCAGGAAAAGCATAAAAAGTGAGAGCACACTTGGTAGTTTCGCAGTTTCAATTTAATTAATACATGTATGAAAGACAGTTACACAAATGGTGACGTTTTGATACTAATAGCGTCTTCCTCAGAGCAAACTTCCACTTATTATCAACGTTTTTGTGGGAACAATTCCATCCCATGGATTTCGAATATTAATGGATTTCAGATATTGACAATAGCATGCTGCTTAATGACAACTTTTTCCAAAGTTTCCATGGTTACAGAATGAGCGGGAATGCACAACGGGCACGTGTTTCAGCCTCCCTGTATACGTCATAACATAGTGAATTCAGCCCTGTATTGCAGATACAATTTAATAGGTTTAATAGACACTCTGTACGTTTATATCCAGTGATTGTCTTATGTGTAATAGACCTGTCTATAATCGATAAGTTCACTGAAAGAACAGCGCAAGGAGGGAACACTTTTCACAGGATATGCCAGAATCATGGCTTTGAAAACAGCTATCAAGCTGCTCACAAAATTGAGGGATTTACAGCTGGAGGTGGCAAATCTTCAAAGAATCTTCTATTTTTTAAATTGTGCTTGATTATTAAATGTAAGTACAATATCAACAGTTTACTTTTCTCAAAGGACATTGGTAGAACAGTAGCTTACCGATTTATATTACTGTAGGCAGCTTTTCTTCTAAACACTGTAACGAGAGATATGTGCTGACTGTCTGGCGTATGCATGGTTCTGCAGGAAGAGGATGGCAGCCTCGTAAGATCCTCCTGGCAGTCATGGGAGTGACACGGAGAGGCAGGGAAGAGGGTGTCCTGGCTTTCCCTCTCTCTGAGTGGCTGAAAGGCAGGCCTTGAGGGATTGCTCGGCCTATAAGAACTACTCTGGGTAATGCATTCAGGTGGCCAACATGGTGGAAACCTAATAACGCTCGCTGAGGAAGTGAGTGTAAACAAACACCAGGCAGGAATGCCAGTGGTTGGAGCAAGAGAACAAAACAGACAAGCAGGGCTGAGGAAGACAGCCAGTTTAGAGAAATCAAAATAAGAAATAAACTAAATTGACACGTACCCAAGGGGATGTGTGTGGATAGAAGGGGGACCTTGGCCACCCTAGTGTAGGGACACTGCGTAAGCATCACTTTTGTTTTGTAGTTTTATTACTGTGTTTTATTTTCCCTTTTTCTTTGTGCCTTTTGTTTTCATTATTATTTTGAGCACCTGTGTGCTATTTGATTTTGATTTCTGTGCATTTCCGGTCACTTTCAGGGGTTTTTGACAGTCATTACGTGTAACCTACTCTAGTTATTACCCTATTACCAGCCCAGCATGATTAATTGCAGTTTCTCAGATAGCCCTATGGCACAACATCCCCACACCTCCTGCACTCTCCACCTTTAACATATCCGCCAGGGCAGAGGGACTCTGCAACGTCACTAAGCACAGGAATCTGCGAGTGTCCGTTACAGTTAGGTGGGCAGGCTTGACAACATTCTGAATCCCAGCCTTGCAGAGCAGGTTTTAGATTGAAGACCAGCACACCTGGCCCTTGTTTATTCTGAGTGGGCTCTTTCTTGCCTGTCTTTGTCTTTGGCTGGCTAGAGAAATTCCCCTCTCGTCTCTCTCTTTTTATTTTTTCCTCTGTGTTTTAGTTACCACGGGAAGAGAGACCAAACCAACATGGTGATTGTGAATGTGAAACTACTGTCTGGATTCAGCCCAGATAAAGTCTCTGTTGGTTGGGTAAGGAACTTTGGCTTAAACTGCTAGTTAAAGTTAATCTGTAAGGATAGGTAAACTCTGTATTCTGTATTGTGACAAAAATAGTGTCATGATGTTCAGCGTCTGAATAGCATCCTTTATTAGCCACCTTTAAAGAGTGAGCCTCCCTCAGAGTAGTGCTTCCCAATCCTGGTCTTGGGGACCTTCTGTGTCTGCTGTTTTTTGTTCACCAACTAAACTCTGAATTGCTTCATTTTAATTAAACCCTCAATTAAACTAATAAATTGCCTAATCCAAGCTTTTGAATTACTTTTCAGCTCTTACAGTTATTTTATTTGAAGTTCTGTCTAAAATATTAAGTAAGTTAAATTCTTCAGCTTGCTATAAGCGAAACCATTTAAAATATCCAAGCAAACCGTTAGTTGAATTGTTGATTCAATGAAGTCATTCACAGTTGGAACAAAAGCTGGCAGAGACGTAGTGGGTCCTATGGAGCTCTGAGTCCTTAATTGAGGAGGTAAAAGAAATATCAACTACACACAAGAGAAAACGCTGTGGCACATCAAGCTGGGTTTACTGTTCAGCAGGAGTCCAAGTGCGCACAACACTTTGTAATGAAAACAAACATACATAATAATAATGCAGCATTAGGAACAGCAGTGAACATCTCCACCATCCTACTACCCATACCTCTCTATATTCTGTGTTACACAGTATTGTACAGCAAAGGGACAGTGCAAGAGGAAGAGCACTCAGTCACAATAATGCCAACATGAGTGCACACAGAAAAGACATGTACACTGCAGTACAGCATACCGTATATCATTACAAACTCATTTCATTTTTCACTCTACGAATCTTAATAACATGACACACTATGGTAAGCTTCAGGAAATGCACAGGGAATTAACTTTTCTCTTTAAAAAAGAAAAGAAAAACAATTATTCAAAATACAGAACAATGAATGCGATCAGTGAAATGTGTAGTATCCATTTGCAGTTATGCAGCTGTGTCAAGGTTCAATTGGAATTCCAATTTGCTTTTGACACAAACACTCACTTCATAAGAAGAACATAAGAAAGATTACAAACAGGAGGAGGCCATTCGGCCCATCTTGCTCGTTTGGTTGTTAGTAGCTTATTGATCCCAGAATCTCATCAAGCAGCTTCTTGAAGGATCCCAGGGTGTCAGCTTCAACAACATTACTGGGGAATTGATTCCAGACCCTCACAATTCTCTGTGTAAAAAAGTGTCTCCTATTTTCTGTTCTGAATGCCCCCTTTTCTATACTCCATTTGTGACCCCTGGTCCTTGTTTCTTTTTTCAGGCTGAAAAAGTCCCTTGGGTCGACACTGTCAATACCTTTTAGAATTTTGAATGCTTGAATTAGGTCGCCACGTAGTCTTCTTTGTTCAAGACTGAACAGATTCAATTCTTTTAGCCTGTCTGCATATGACATGCCTTTTAAGCCCGGAATAAGTCTGGTCGCTCTTCTTTGCACTCTTTCTAGAGCAGCAATATCTTTTTTATAGCTAGGTGACCAGAACTGCACACAATATTCAAGATGAGGTCTTACTAGTGCATTGTACAGTTTTAACATTACTTCCCTTGATTTAAATTCAACACTTTTCACAATGTATCCGAGCATCTTGTTAGCCTTTTTTATAGCTTCCCCACATTGTCTAGATGAAGACATTTCTGAGTCAACAAAAACTCCTAGGTCTTTTTCATAGATTCCTTCTCCAATTTCAGTATCTCCCATATGATATTTATAATGTACATTTTTATTTCCTGCGTGCAGTACCTTACACTTTTCTCTATTAAATGTCATTTGCCATGTGTCTGCCCAGTTCTGAATCTTGTCTAGATCATTTTGAATGACCTTTGCTGCTGCAACAGTGTTTGCCACTCCTCCTACTTTTGTGTCGTCTGCAAATTTAACAAGTTTGCTTACTATACCAGAATCTAAATCATTAATGTAGATTAAGAATAGCAGAGGACCTAATACTCGATCCCGTTGGTTACCACACTCCATTCTGAGGTTTTTCCTCTAATCAGTACTTTCTGTTTTCTACATGTTAACCACTCCCTAATCCATGTACATGTGTTTCCTTGAATCCCAACTGTGTTCAGTTTGAGAATTAATCTTTTGTGTGGGACTTTGTCAAAAGCTTTCTGGAACTCTAAATAAACCATGTCATATGCTTTGCAATTATCCATTATCGATGTTGCATCCTCAAAAAAATCAACCAAGTTAGTTAGACACGATCTCCCTTTCCTAAAACCATGTTGACTGTCTCCCAGGACCCTGTTACCATATAGGTAATTTTCCATTTTGGATCTTATTATAGTTTCCATAAGTTTGCATATAATAGAAGTCAGGCTTACTGGTCTGTAGTTACCTGGTTCAGTTTTGTTTCCCTTTTTGTGGATCGGTATTACGTTTGCAATTTTCCAGTCTGTCGGTACCACCCCTGTGTCAAGAGACTGCTGCATGATCTTGGTTAGCGGTTTGTAAATTACTTCTTTCATTTCTTTGAGTACTACTGGGAAGATCTCATCCGGCCCAGGGGATTTGTTTATTTTAAGAGCTCCTAGTCCCTTTAACACTTCTGCCTCAGTTATGCTAAAGTTATTTAAAACTGGATAGGAACTGGATGACATGTGGGGCATGTTGTCAGTATCTTCCTTTGTAAAAACTTGTGAAAAGTAATCATTTAATATATTTGCTATTTTTTTTTCTTCATCTACGTTTTGCCATTTGTATCTCTTAAACATTTAATCTCCTCTTTGAATGTTCGCTTGCTGTTGTAATATTGGAAAAACATTTTGGAATTGGTTTTAGCTCCCTTAGCAATGTTCATTTCTATTTCTCTCTTGGCCTTTCTAACTTCCTTTTTGACTTGCGTTTGCAGTTCTGTGTACTCTTTCTGCGTACTTTCTTTTTGGTCCTTTTTTAATGCTCTGTAAAGTGCCTTTTTTCGCTGAATATTTTTTTTTAATTGATCTATTAAACCATTTTGGCAATTTAGTTTTACATTTAGATTTGTCTACTTTAGGGATATAATTGTTTTGCGCCTCTAGTACTACATTTTTGAAGAACAACCATCCTTCTTCTGTGGGTGTTTTCTCTATTTTACTCCAATCTACTTCTGTAAGTCTCTGTTTCATACCTTCATAGTTTGCTTTTCTAAAATTGTAAACCTTAGCTTTAGTCATTACTTTTGGGGATTTAAAAAACACTTCAAATGAGACCATGTTGTGGTCTGAGTTTGCCAGTGGTTCTCTGACCTCTGTTTTAGTTATTCTATCTTCGTTATTTGAAAAGACTAAATCAAGGCATGCCTCCCCTCTAGTCGGTGCCTTGACAAATTGTGTTAGGAAGCAGTCATTTGTCATTTCCACCATTTCTATTTCATCCTTTGTGCTACCCATCGGGTTTTCCCATTTTATTTGGGGGAAGTTGAAATCCCCCATTAGTATGGCTTCTCCTTTGCTACACACATTTCTAATGTCATTGTATAACAGATTATTGTGCTCACCGTCTGAATCTGGCGGTCTATAGCGTGCTCCTATTATTATGCCCTTTGAATTTTTGTCCGTTATTCTGACCCATATTGATTCAGCTTTATTTTCTTTGTCCAGGTTTAACACCTGGGCTTCAAGACTGTTTCTTATGTATAGAGCTACCCCTCCTCCTCTTCTGTCCTGCCTGTCTTTCCTATACAGTGTATACCCACAAATATTATATTCGTCCCCATCACTCTCAGACAACCACGTTTCAGTAACACCTATCACATCATAGTTACCTATTAGTGCAGTAGCTTCAAGTTCTAGAATTTTGTTTCTGATACTTCTAGCATTTAGCTAAATACATTTAATGGTTGTCTTACCTGAGTTGTTGTTCTTGTTTTGATGCCGTCTCCCTTCTGTTTTTTTGTTGATTTCTCCCCCCTTCCTTTCTAGTTTAAATGCTTCTGAACCAGCTGTTCTGACCTTCTATCTCCCTGGTGGCTTTCAGTCTGTTAGGTGTGATGCAGACTTCCATGAATTGGGGGTGTGCCAGTTCCTCAAGATCCTGTTGCTGTCTCCCTTCTTCCAGGTCTATTTCTAGCATACTTACTAATTTATGCAAATCCTGGATCGCGCGACACTTTACGCACACTTGGTTTAGCTCCGCTGGGTTTTCTCAGATTTCCCACATCAAGCAGGTGTCACAGATTACTGGCTTGAAGACCATGTTGAGAGTTTTTTTTTTTAAGTTTAGTTTCTTCTGCAGCCGTCAGCCTGCTTTCAAACTGCTTCTAAACTGCTCTGTACTTTTCCACGCCTGTACTTCTCCCACTCGCTGTCGCTTTCAACAGTTTATTTCTAATTCAGATACTTCAAAATTTTTATTTTACTCCATTGATCTGTTATGAAGTAATTTAAGCTTTTAGTGGAAGGTCCATTTATTTGCATCTAAATACAGGCTATCATTAATATATTAGAATGCAATAGTATTATTCTGACTGAACTAAGTCTGGCCTTTATCTTTTTTGCCAGTTTTAGGGTTAATTAATATGGCTTAATTCAATAAAACCGTCCTACGCTACGTGCCTCCATCTCTTCTTGCCAGGTTGTAATTAATATATAATTATAAAATGTTTTTTTTTTAATATAAACTCCTACCTTTTGTTATCCCTGAAGATATTTTGTTTGTTAATATTGACAAGTTCACTCATTATAGAAAGGATCTTGGCTTCTAAATCGCTGACCATCAAAAAAACTATTACATTGGCCTAAACCAATGAGTCATTTCCAACACTACTTTTACTACCAGCAGGTAAGGACGAGGTTACAAATCAGTTCACTGTTATGCAAAGTTACAGTTTATACTCTAAATGATTTTATAACACATATTTCTAATTCAGATCCTTCAATATAGCAATCCTTTTATAAATTGTAATTTTATTTTACTTTACTGATAGACACAGAAGGCAAGAGGTCAATTTTTAATTATTACTGTTTTATTTTCCTTTTTCCTTTCGCCTTCTGTTTTTGATTATTCTTTGGAGCACCTATAAGTGCGCCTGCACTCTGAACTATGTATCGTCTTTTGGTATTACCATGGTTCTGTTTAGCATAGTTGGTAAGCTATAAAGTAAAACGTAAAAAGGAAAACACCCCTGAAAATCAAACAGTAATAAAACTACAAATAAAAGGTGCTGAACTTGGCAGCGTTATCCTGGTCGTCGCTACCCGCACGACCCGGATCACCAACCTACTCTAGCGGCTCCCTCAGCCTGCTATACATAATATGTCGGGGGTCTGCCCAAGGGTTCCCCACTGTCACTATCTCTCTTTTGATTTATCGGCTTCTTTCTCTGGTTTCTTTTTCCCGGCTGGTTCTTGTTCCAGGACCAGCGCTTCCACACACTCAGCGCGTCTAAAAGGGCAGACCTGTGGAAACAGTAGAGCGTTATCTTATAGGGCTAACAATCTCCCCAAGACCCACCTCCCAGCCACTCAGAGAGAGGAAATATACACATACACACCCTTTCCCACCTCCCTGTATCACTTCCATGACTCACAGGTGGTTATTGGATGACTGCTGCCCTCTTCTTGCAGCACTATGAACATGCCAGCAGAGTCAGCACAGATCTCCCCCTGCCTCAATGCCATTCTGCTCTCACTGGATCAGAATGTTTTAAGGCTCTGAGTCTAATTAAAAAAGATGCTTTTGCTGATAAGGGAGGTTTGGAACATTCAACCAGTCGGCCTAACTTTTGATACCAGGATCTCTCTTTTTCAGGCCTTACACAGACTTATTCAAAAGGATACAAAATACTGGATCCTACAACATTACTGTAATTTATTCTATAGAATCCAAACCATGTCTAATAAGTCAGCTTGTTCCCAGCAAGATTCAAATTCTCCTGGCTCAGCTCGAAATGGCTCTGTGAACATTACAACAAGCCTGTGCATCCAACGCATTATAGAGGTGTGGGCGACCAGGGTCTTTACTTGATACCTGCAAAAACTTCAGTCTTGTTATCTGGGCTCCCATCTCTACATACTCATTCCCATTGTCAGTGGGCAAACACATTTTAACTGAATCTGGGTCCATCAAAGAACTGCACACCCTTGCAACCAAAGCCTTCCATGCAAAGGATCTAATGATTTATAGCACAAATGGGACGTTGGTCATTTTGGCAGTTTTTGGTTTAAAAATGTAATTTTCTCCAGTCGTGTAACACATATGGGGCTGTGCATTCATGTACCTTTCTGTCTGTATGTTTTAAATATTCTCACAAAGCATGAAACACGGGAGTGCAGAAATAAAGGAGATATATTACATTATACCTAAAAGCCCCGGGAGCAGTCTGATTGACGGCCACACAGAAAACAATTGTATTTTGATTATACAGAACGGTATTCTACTATATTATTTTTATTTACCAGTCCGCAATGTGTTTAGCTGTAATCAGATTAGTCTCTACTCTCTGTCTGAGTGAATGACTGACAGTCTATTGTTTTCAATCAACCTTTTGAAGGCTGGCGTCTGCTTGCCAGCAGCGCTTCGATTAGCTTCAGAGACGGTGGAGTTTTACTATGCAACAAAATATGGAGATGATGTTTTGGATCAGATGGCACGGAAGTATTCCTTGAAAGCTGGCTCCCGACAGTGGTCTGTTCAGGTGTTTTACAATGTATTGGAACTAGCAGCCATCAACTCCTGGGTGCTTTACAAAAAATGCACAGAGAATAATGTTCCAAGGAGGGAATATATTTTACAGTTAGCACAGGAACTTCGCAAGAAGCATTTGGAACAGAGGGAGACTGCCAAGCGTGTACCCACAGCTGAAGATGGCAACCCCACTGAGAGCCTCAAGAGACGCCAATGCCAGGTAGGCAAATGCAATACAAATAAAACTTCAGACAGCTGTGCCCTGTGCAGAAAGGCGGTGTAAAGAAGTGCATTATCTGTGTTGTTTGTGAACAGTCTGACTGAAGGTAAAGGAATACCCTTTTGTCAAAAAAAGAAAAATAAATTAGACTTTTTTTATAACTTCTTGTGCTGTGTGTGTCTGTAAAATGTTCAGTTGCTTTTGCTCATCTGATATTAAACCGATTGCTGTTGAAAAGTAAAAAAAAATGTATTATTATCGTTTCAGTTTTATAAATATGTACCGTATGTTGTAAACCAATGTCTGTTCAGATGTTTATTTATTTACATTTTCTTGTTTTGATTTGTAAAATAAATGTTCATTTATATATATATATATATATATATATATATATATATATATATATATATATATATATATATATATATATATGCTTCAGTTGTTCAGATGTTTGTGGCGTACCTAATTATACAAAAAAAAAAAAAAATTGCATCCAACAGTTTCAGCTATCCGCCCAGGTGGGGGTGAGCCAGCACTATCATACGAGTCGAGACTGTGCCTGCAATCCAATGCGCCAGCCGCTGCTTGGAGAGGGGCTGTCCCAGGGTTCGTGATCATGGCAGATGAAGAACTGGTCAGACTGACGCAGAGCTCTTGTCTACATAACATCTCAATGCCCGAACTGGGCAGAGAAGGTTCAACTTCTTATCCTCTTCCATCGCAAATGGTGGAGGATGCGCATACAAATACACATACAGGAGCTATGCACAGACAGCGCCTGCAGCTCACTAACCTGCTTTGCGGAGGTGATAGCCAAGAGGAAGGCTGTCTTCATGCACAAGTGCTTCAACTCAATGGAGTATATAAGCTCAAACGGGGCTTGCGTGAGAGTCTCCAGTACATTCTGGAGAGTGGCCCTCCTAGAAGGGCGCAATCACCGAGCGCCTTGGAGAAATGGTGTACCCAAAAAATGCGTGCCCGGGGACACTGAGTCATCAGGGGTATGACAAGCAGAAACAGCTGCTAGGTAAACCTTCAGTGTGGAAGGTAATTTACCAGCCTCAAGCAGATCTTGCAGAAACTGCAGGATGGCGGACATGGGGGAGTAGATTGGATCATGACCGTAGTAAGGCACCAATCTTGAAAACATTTCCACTTATAGACATACAGTGACCTAGTGGAATGCGCCCTAACATTCTGCAGCAAACGCACGACCATGTCTGACAGCCCTAAGGCTGACCAGCAGTCCCTTACATGGTCCAGATGCATAGCTGGAGCCTGACGTGCTCCGGGTGCCAAAGTGAGCCTCTTGCCTGACTGAGAAAATCCAGGCGAAGCGAGATTTCCCAGTGCGGGCCATTCAGTAACTGGCACAGGGATGAAAACAAGATTCTCATGGACCACCTGGCGGCCACTGGGAGAAATGATGCCTTCTCCGACCAGACCTTTTCGAGAAAAGCCAGGAGCAATGGCAGAGGCGTCAATGCTGAGTGGACCACCGCATCGGTGGAGGGAGTACCATAGGGGGCAGTGTGTCGTCTCTGCTGAGGCAAAGAGATCGACCTGCGCCTTCCCGAAATGTTCCCAAATGCGCTCCACCACCTGAGGGTGGAGCCGCCACTCCGATGGCTGCTGGCACTCCCTCGAGAAGAGGTCCGCCACCCGATTCTCCACACCCAGAACATGCGTCGCCCAAAGGGACAGTAGTTTCTGTTGGGCCCAAATCAGCAGCATGAAGGCTAGGCGATGCAACCCCGGGGACCGAAGGCCACCCTGGTGGTTGACATATGCCACCACTGATGTACTCTCTGTGTGGATCAGTACATGTCTGTTCCGCACCACGGGTAGGAAGTGCTGGACGGCAAGGAACACCGCTTGCAGCTCCGAAATGTTGATATGCAGGGACATCCGGTGGTCTGACCAGGGTCCACTGACTCCTCTGCCTTCGCAGACAGCGCCCCAACCTGATTTGGAGGCGTCCGTCGTTACTACCCTGTGGGTATAAATCGCCCCCCATTCTATCTCCTTGACACAGGTGAGAGGGAATCCTCCACCAGTGTAGGGCCGCCATACACGCGAGACACACTGTCAGCCGATGGAGCCTGTCGCGTTTGGGATGCAACAGGAACGCACTGAGCCACTGCTGTAGTGGGCGCATGAGCAGTAAACCCAGCTTGATGGTTGATACCGCTGCTGCCATCAGACCCAGAAGTTGTAGGCACAAAACAAGAGACACCTTTGATCCGTGCCTAAAAAGGGAGAGGTGGTGTTGTAAAGCTGCTGCCCTTTCGACCGATGCGTACATTTTGGTGGAGTCCAGCCGGAGCCCCACACATGTCATGCTCTGCACTGGCGTCAGCCAACTCTTGGAACAATTGATGGTGAGGCCAATGTGGGCCACCTCTCCCTCCCGCGACTGGGAACAGATCAACCAGTCCGAGGTAATTCATCACTCTGACTCTCCAGCCACAAGGGGGCGAGGACAGCGTCTAAGCTCTTTGAAAATGTATGGAGAGCTAGGGAGAGGCCAAACGGCAGCACGGAAAACTCATATGCTTTGCCCTGAAAGGCGAAGCAGAGATATTTCCTGTGCTGTGGACAAATGGGAATGTGAAAATACGTGTCCCGTAAGTCCACTATGGTGAACTAGTCACCTGGCCATACAGACTGGAGTATGTGACGATGAGTCAGCATGTGGAACCACTTCTGTTTTAGAAACCGGTTTAGAAACCCAAGTCCAGGATGGAGCAAAAGTCACCGTCCCACTTTGGTACCAGAAAGTATCTCAAGTAGAACCCCTCTCCGAGACAGGTAGAGCTACAAGACGAATGGCACACTTGTCCAGCAAGGATGCCACTTTGGTCTGGAGCACTGAGGCCTGAAGCAGGTCCATCACGAACATAGTCATGATGCCGCAAAAGGAGGGGGTCCCAAACGGAACTGAAGCGCGTATCCGTATTGTATGGTTGCGAGCACCCATACCTCAGAAGTGTAAGTGTGCCAGTAGTGCATCTGTTGTGCCATGAATTGGATCTGAGGCTGCCAGCCTTCACATGCCCTGTTGGGGCGGCTGAGGCTGTGGCGGGGCTAATGGTGGCGGTTGTCTAGAACTGTATTCTAGGTTGTTGCTGCTTGGGCTGGCTATGGCCACGTCCACCACGCTAAGGAAGGGTCCTGCCTCTTGCCTGAGATGAAGCCTGTAGACGGTGCTTAAGGTCACCTGGCAGGGCTGTGGGAACTGGCACCGTCAGGGTGACTGTAAGCGTCTGCTCACAGTGCCAGCTGCTCGACCTGACCTGCGTAAGAGCGGGGGGAGGGAGTAACTCGACTACCTGCCTCAACGCCTCTCGTTCCCTAAGACTTTGCTGAAGGATCTCCTCCACTGCTTTGCCAAAGGTGTGGCCTGGTGATATAAGCACGTCCAACAGCGCGGCCTTATCAGCATCAGGCACCCGCGCCTGCAACTGCCACAACTGTCTACGCGTGACCACTAGGCCCACCAGGCTCCGGCCCAGGGTCTGAACCTGCAGTTCTGTGGTAGCGGGGCATCACACAAAATTCCGTCCAGGAATGCAGTGAGCATGTGGCTAGATGGGTACTTTGGACTCCCGCCACATAGGCACTACGGACATGCGTCTCCGTGATCCTGCACTGCAGGTTCAGGCACACAGCGTCCCTGGGCATACCTCCCTCCGGTGGAGCCTTCACCAAGGCTGCGATGGTGGAGTCCACAGGCACAAACCCGGCCAGGTCCAGCTTCTCTGCTCCTTCCAGTGAGGCCACAGGAGAACCATGTCTCAATTGTGCCGGCGCTGTAGCAGGGTCATTCCAAGAGGAACACACCTCTTCCATGAAATCGGGGAACACTGGGAAGAGTTGAGCTCAGGGAGACACGTCATGTGGTCCAAAGTGAGGGCACAGACCCTGTCAGTGGTGGCGCGCTAGTAACCGAGGCAGTCTCGGAACTAGAGGCTGTATCAGCCTGGAATTCAGGCTCTGCCAACCTTCATAAACGGAGGGAAAGAGGACTCCCCCGACGAGGCGGCGATAGAAAGTGCGTCCTCGTCTGAGCAGAGAGCCCGGTTGATCCGCTCACCCTGTACTCCCCGGAGGGGTCAGGGGGTGGCACAGAGACTGTGACTGGCTCAGGGGGTGGGGGGGACGCTACACGGGGGTCCTCGGCCTAAGCCAGTGGGGCTTACCTCTCCAAAAGCTCCATAGTCCGACTGATCTAGGCTTTCATGTCCATTATATCCAGTTCCTGCCGGGACTTTTTCACCCATCTAGCCAGAGGCGAGGGGGAGCGGCTGCGGGTCGAAACGGACGCCTGAGCCCAGGGGATCTTCCCGGGGCGGTTCTGTGACAATGTTGGGAGGTGTGAGTGCAGGGGATGAAGAACGCCCCCCGTGCGACTCTCCAGGCGGCTCGCGAGCACGCAGGTGCCTTTTAGGGCTGAGGCGGCATGATTGGGGCCTAGGCACTGCGCACACATTCTGTGACTGTTCTCGCAGGTATGGAAGCCAGCCCTGCCCGTCATAGCGCCGGGTTGGAAACCGCTGTGCGCTCTAAACACTGTGTGTGCTGTGGGCACTGGGTTTAAGAGCACTGAGCACTATGTGCACAGAGTTCCGAGTGCAACGCGCAGCACCGGTATAATATGCACAACTTGAGTACTGCATGCACAGATGCACCGTGTGCATTGATTACAATGTGCACTGAGTACCGTGCTGCACCAGCACACTAACTGATATCGGTACAGCGACAATGAACACCATGCACACCGTGGTACCGAAGTAGCACCGGCAGAGTCTTACACACCATGGTATTAAAAACCACTAGGGCAGCTAGGCAAGGTGCCTACCCTGACCGCATGGTCACAAACCTGAGCAGCGTGTAGCGTACAACAGGGGGACAGGGCCGAAGCCGCGGTGGGTGATTGACTTACACACACGCACACACACAGCAATAAAAACAGTTTTTAAAATACAAAAAACAGTTAAATATTACAGGACAGATGGGGGAGAGCACACTATCTGTAGATTGAGTGACCTACACCAGAGGTGAGGGTCCGCGCAGCCAGCGTATATCTCAACCCAACAACGAGGGAAGCCTCGGTGGGGAGTATATGGCTGGCCCAGATGAAGCAGCCTCGGTGCGGCTAGTGCATTGCGCGAGTATGGGGATGCGTATCTACAATCAAAGAAGGCCCAACCACGGCCGCCAGGTGGCTGGTGGGCTAACTCAACAACGGGGACAAATCAAGCCCAGTCCCAGACAGAAAGAAGCAGCCTGACACGTGGAGCGAGCAGGTGCTGATAGCCAGAAATAAAAAGGGTATGAATTTTTAAACTATTGATTCCAGGAATAGCAGCGAAGCTTCAGAACAAAGTTCAGGGGAACTAGCAGTAGCTTACACAGCACTTTTTAGAAGAAAAAAGGTTCAGTGCAACACAGAGAGGTCTTACCGTACCAATCATGAGAAGCGAAAGAGCGAATCTGCCCTGCGTGACGGTTAAGTACCCTCGTGAGGCAGGACCGAGGGGGTCACAGAGGGGAGAAGGCCTATCGGCAGCTTTGATAGATTTGATAGGTAGGAGTGTATCCCATAATGATGTTTGGTGGCCATTTTCGAATTGAAATTGAATTTTCAAATTGCTCTCACAGATTATCAATAACTGAAGTGTAACAATAATAAATTTAAACAGAAACGTTTCACATGTACAAAATTTGCCAAATTCAAACTAAGACCCTCCTCTCACCTCTAATTCTACTCAAACAGGAAATATGTAAGTTACATGTTTTTGATCAAGTGTTTTTGTTTATTTAAAACTTTGTTTAAAAAAAAAAATAGTATCAATTATGTCTATGATTCTGGACATCTGGGACACTAACTTTATCACATTTCAAAGTCTGCTAATAAGTCATATTCACTCAGCAACTATTCAATGGTTCAACAGTTGAATCATTACCAAACTCAGTCTAACAATGTTAATAAATAACAGCATAATGACCTTAAACAAACATACAGCTACGAAACACTTTCAGTATGCTTTTCTTTTAATAAAAAAAAACAAAACTGGATGGCACTCAAATAGGGTGGATGTTTAACTTTGCTCAAGAATGCTTAGTCTGTTTTATTAATACAATAACAATACAGTCTGTACTCACTATGCCCCAACTCTCCAAACATCTTACCTCACAACATAACTAGTGCCATTGTGCCTCTATAGAGAGGAGAAATGAAACAAGCCTTGGGGAAAAGTATACTGTACAATCTGCTGCTAGAGACAATGGGTTACAGTGCCCAGGTCTCCTAAAAGATAAAGAATAATCATTTCCATTCCCAGCACAGAGATTATCTTTCAGGAAAATGGTTACACATACATTTAGATTACAATACGAGTTATTCTTTTTTAATGCAGAAGTTGTTTGAAGTGTATCTGGATTACTGTACATAAGGAACAATAGCTCTTGGTTTGGTTTATAATGGTACAAAAATAGGAAACTTATAGAAGGTAATTTGAGATAATTTAATGTTTTTTGTGGTGCAGTTTCTTAATGTGGAAGTAGACAAATGGTACAAATTCATTTTAAATTAGAACACTAAACAATGGAATAAATATGGCAGGTATTGTGGCAGAGTAGGTGGTGGAGAAGGAAAGATCCAGGGTTAGGGTTCGACATAGAATGTCATGGGGTTACCAGGAGTCAGAGAGGAATCACCTGGCTCCATTTTTAATTTGAAGCACCTGAGGCTGATTAAGCCCTATAGTAGCAAGGGAAACAATGTAGTCAGAAAGGGCTGAGGGAAACCTGTATGGTCAAAAATAAGGTACTGTGTGAATGTGTGAGTACTGTGCAACTCGTAACTGCGTGTGGCAAGTGTTTTTGGCTGGTAAACGGGCTAGCCGTCCAGTGTGTTTAGTCTAGAACTTGAAAAGTGTAGCACCCTCTAGAGGGGAGGCATGCCTTGATTTAGTCTTTTCAAATAACAAGCGAATGCAATACTGAGAGAGAACGCAAACGCTACCAGGACTGCTAGGTAAAGGTATTCATTTTTGCAACGTTCAGTGTTTGTTGTGTTTGCCCTTTTCTTTGTGGTTTTTATAAGAGTTTAATATTTAATAAATTTACTGCTGCAGCAGTTTCAACCCCATACAAACTGCCTTGTGTGTTCACTGTACTTCCTGGTTGTGACATCACCACCACGCCACTCAAGGCTTCCCTGCCACAATAATACATTTTTTTCATCTGCGTGCAGTACCTTGTTTGTTCAAGACTGAATAGATTCAATTCTTTTAGCCTGTCTGCATATCACATGCCTTTTAAACCCGGAATAATTCTGGTCGCTCTTTGCACTCTTTCTAGAGCAGCAATATCTTTTTTGTAGCGAGGTGACCAGAACTGAACACAATATTCAAAATTAGGTCTTACTAATGCATTGTACAGTTTTAACATTACTTCCCCTCATCTAAATTCAACACTTTTCACAATATATCCGAGCATCTTGTTGGCCTTTTTTTTATAGCTTCCCCACATTGCCTAGATGAAGACATTTCTGAGTCACCATATATTCTTAGGTCTTTTTCATAGATTCCTTCTTCAATTTCACATTTTTCAAATGCACATTTTTATTTCCTGCATGCAGTACCTTACACTTTTCTCTATTAAATATCATTTGCCATGTGTCTGCCCAGTTCTGAATCTTTTCTAGATCATTCTGAATAACCTTTGCTGCGGCAACAGTGTTTGCCACTCCTCCTATTTTTTCAGCAAATTTAACACGTTTCCTTACTATACCAGAATCTAAATCATTAATGCAGATTAGGAATAGCAGAGGACCTAATACTGATCCTTGTGGCACACCGCTGGTTACCTTGGTCCATTTTAAGCTTTTTCCTCTAATCAGTACTTTCTGTTTGTTTTCTACATGTTAACCAATTTCTAATCCATGTACATGTATTTCCTTGAATCCCAACTGTGTTCAGTTTGAAAATTAATTTTTGCAGGACTTTGTCAAAAGCTTTCTGGAAATCTAAATAAACCACATCATATGCTTTGCAATTATCCATTGTCGATGTTGCATCCTCAAAAAAAATCAAACAAGTTAGTTAGACACAATCTTACTTTTCGAAAACCATGCCGACACTCTCCCAGGATACTGTTACCATATAGGAAATTTTCCATTTTGGATCTTATTATAGTTTCCATAAGTTTACATATAATATAAGTCAGGCTTATTGGTCTGTAGTTACCTGGTTCGGTTTTGTTTCCCTTTTTGTCGATCGGTATTACATTTGCAATTCTCCAGTCCGTCGGTACAACCCCTGTGTCAAGAGACTGTTGCATGATCTTGGTTAGTGGTTTAACTTCTTTAATTTCTTTGAGTACTATTGAGAGGATCTTATCTTGCCCAGTGGATTTGTATATTTTAAGAGCTCCTGGTCCCTTTAACACTTCTGCCTCGGTTATGCTATAGTTATTTAAAACTGGATAGGAACAGGTAGACATGCCAGGCGTGTTGTCTGTATCCTCCTTTGTAAAATCTTGAAAAGTAATAATTTAATTAATATATTTGCTATTTTTTTCTCTTTGTCAATGATTTTGCCATGTGTTTCTCTGAGATATTTGACCTCCTTGAATGTTCTCTTGCTGTTATAATTTTGGAAAATCGTTTTGGAATTGCTTTTAGCCCCCTTAGCAATGTTCATTTCTATCTCTCTCTTGGCCTTTCTAAGTTCCTTTTTGACTTGCGTTTGCAGTTCCGTGTACTCTTTCTGTGTACTTTGTTTTTGGTCCATTTTAAACGTTCTGCAAAGCGCCTTTTTTCCATGAATATTTTTTAAATTGATCTATTAAACCATTTTGGCCATTTTCTTTTTGATTTTGACTTGTCTACTTTTGTAATTGTTTTGTGTCTCTAGTAATACATTTTTTTAACCCTAGAAGCCCAGCTGGGGTGATTTTGGTGCTTTTTGGTTTTAAAATGTAATTTTCTCCAGTCGTGTAACACATATGGGGCTGTGCATTCATGTACCTTTCTGTCCGTATGTATTAAATATTCTCACAAAGCATGAAACGCGGGAGTGCAGAAATAAAGGAGATATATTACATTATATCTAAAAACCCCAGGAGCAGTCACATTGACGGTCACACAGAAAACAATTGTACTGTGATTATACAGAACAGTATTCTACTTTATTATTTTTATTTACCTGTCTGCGATTTAGGTGTAGTCAGATTAGTCTCTGCTCTCTGCCTGAGTGCTGACAGTCTATTGGTTTCAATCACCCTTTTGAAGGCTCGTATTTGCCTCCTGTCTGATTTTCTGCATTTTTGAACATTTTTCACACTGCAGTGAGTCTCGAAAACTAAAACAATCGTCCGAACTTACATGTTTTAACCTGTTTATATGTGTGCGTCAAATGAAAAATCAAGGTCAAAAATCACACCCAAGCTGCGCGATGATGCAAAACATTTGATATATATATATATATATATATATATATATATATATATATATATATATATATATATATATATATATATATATATTCTAGAAATTTGTAGAAAATTAATTACAAATAAAAACTAAATAGCTTGGTTGGATAAGTGTCACCCCCTTGTAATAGCAAACCTAAATTAGCTCAGGTGTAACCAATCGCTTTTAAAACCACATACCAAGTTAAGTGGCCTCCACCTGTTTTAAATTGTAGTGAGTCACATAATTTCAGGATAAAGTGAGCTGTTCCTGTAGGTTCCCTCTGCTGGCTAGTGCATTTCAAAGCAAAGACTCAACCATGAGCAACAAGGCACTTTCAAAAGAACTCTGGGACAAAGTTGTTGAAAGGCACAGATCAGGGGATGGGTATAAAAAAATATCAAAGGCCTTGAGGCCAGCGACCCCAGGTGAAG
The DNA here is from genome assembly GCF_017654505.1 of Polyodon spathula. NCBI lineage: Eukaryota > Metazoa > Chordata > Actinopteri > Acipenseriformes > Polyodontidae > Polyodon > Polyodon spathula. Next base: position 43,908 of record NC_054549.1, read on the forward strand.
CAAAGTTGGGAGCAACCCCAGGCGAAGAGAGCCGGCAGCGACCCCTGGCGAAGCAGAGCCGGCAGCAACCCCAGGAGAAGCATAGCCCTCAGCGACCCTAGGCGAAGCAGAGCCCTCAGCAAACCAGGTGAAGCAGGACCGGCAGCAATCATAGGAGAAGCCGCGGAGAGACAGGCAACCCCAGGAGATGCGGGACCTTCGGCACCCCCAGACGAAGCGGGACCCTCTAGGGGGGTTTAAGAAAGACACAGGCAGCCCCAGGCGATGCGAAGCAGCAGGCATCCCCGGGCGATGCAGGCATGGAATCCCTGAGCGGTGCAAGGCAGGCATCCCTGGGTGCTGTGCTCCTGGTGGTGGTGGTAGAGACAGAGGCAGCTCCTGCTCCTCTTCTCCAGGTGGTGAAGGTGGTGATACCAGCAGGCATCCTCCCTTTGCTGGTGGGGCTGGAGGCAGAGATAGCTCCTGCTCCTCTCCTAGTGTTGGTGGAGGCAGAGGTAGCTCCAGCTCCTCTCCTCGTGATTGTGGGGGTGGTGAAGGAAGTGGCGGTGCAGCCAGCAGGTCTGTTCCTTCTGCTGGAGGAGGTGGGACCAGCAGACTCTCTCTCTCTTTGCTGGTAGGGGTGAACCAGAAGGCATGCGCCCTCTACTGGCAGAGGTGGAGGCCGAAACAGCTTCTGCTCCTCTCCTTGTGCTGAGGGTGATGGTGGCGGCGGTCATGGGTGTGAAACTGGTGACGGTGGCAGGGGCTCCTCCCCTTCTGGTTACGAAGGTGGAACCAGCAGGCATGCACCCTCTGCTGACGGAGGTGGGAGTGGCATGTAGTCCTCCCACAGGGGTTGAGGCGGAACCAGTAGGTATTCTCCCTCTGCTGGTGGAGGTGGGAGTGACAAGCAGTCCTCTCATGGCGGTGAAAGTGGAACCAGAGACTCAATATTTGAGATTTAATAGGAAATGGAAGGGTGAGACTCATGGTCACCAAAATCCAAGCTTTGGTTGATGTGGTGATCCCCAAACCAAGACTCAGGTGAGGTCACTACTGGGATTAGCTGGTTATTACCACCGCTTTATCCCTGAATATGCCACAGTGGTTAACCCTTTAGTTGACCTCACCAAAAAGAGTGCTCCAAATTCTACCAAATGGTCAGCTGAGTGTCAGGGGGTGTTTGATACAATTAAGCGTAAACTTTGCCAGTTCCCCAATCTTATCACACCTGTATTTCACCAAGAGATTCATCCTCCACACCCGGAAGGACAGTGAAAAGTATACTGCTGCTTAAAAGTGAGTTTTGGGAGTTCCTAGGGGTGGCACACAATTGGCTGAGCGCTGCCCGGGTAGGGAGGGCTTAGGTCAGCATGGGAATCCATCACACGCGCATGTTTAAACTGTGAGGTATGCTGTGTAATTTCCTGCTTCTATGTTTCTCAATAAAGAACAATAGGCCGAATTCTGTTCAACACTCTGCAAAACAACTAGTTTGCCAGGGTGTGTTATTTCCTCTTAATCAAGATATCATATCTTTAAACTCGCCCTGCAGATATTTGAGACACAGCAAATGTGTTTGTGTAAGGACTCATACTGCTAAAACTGATAACAATATATTAAATATTAAACAGACTCAATTTATAACACTGGCTGTGTTTACATGCTGGTTAATAAGTCATGACAGTAGAGATTGTGTCATGACTTATTTAAGGTGGTTCGGCTGGTTACAGTTTTAAATAGTTTTGTTTGATGTTTGATTTATGTCTGAATACAAAACAAACACAAATCAACACAACACAACAAAAGCAGGAAAACAGGAATTGTTAAATTAGCACAGTATTAACTACAAATCTCTAAAATTGCAAACCAGCTGTACCGTCTTAAAAGAAGTCATGACACTACCTCTTCTGTCATTACATTTGTACCAGCATGTAAACACAGCAACTGAGAATAGAAAGTAACAAGGATAGCAAGAATGATAAAGACCTATAGTTTCACGAAGAGAAAAAATAAATAAATTGTCAATGTTTTGAAAATAAACCTTGTTAAAAACATATTTATATACAGCTTCATTTATTTTTGTAATTATTGAAAATATTAATCAAACACACAGCATAGGTATTGTAATACTCATGTCAATGCAATGTGTCTCCATGACAGATGACCACCTGAGGCAATAACTACTATAAGAACCCGTATGGAAAGAACACTTATTTTCTATATAGTATAAATATATACATTAGAACATAAGAACATAAGAAAGTTTACAAACGAGAGGAGGCCATTCGGCCCATCTTGCTCGTTTGGTTGTTAGTAGCTTATTGATCCCAAAATCTCATCAAGCAGCTTCTTGAAGGATCCCAGGGTGTCAGCTTCAACAACATTACTGGGGAGTTGATTCCAGACCCTCACAATTCTCTGTGTAAAAAAGTGCCTCCTATTTTCTGTTCTGAATGCCCCTTTGTCTAAACTCCATTTGTGACCCCTGGTCCTTGTTTCTTTTTTCAGGCTGAGAAAGTCCCTTGGGTCGACACTGTCAATACCTTTTAGAATTTTGAATGCTTGAATTAGGTCGCCACGTAGTATATTGATATACGTGTGTTCTTAATGGGTTTTAAATATAAGCAAAACATAAACATGCATGATCAAAATCAATGATATCATGCAACTTGCCTAAAAAGATAGATGAATGTGTGTGTGTGTATATAGACAGGTAGAGTAAATAAGGAATATGTTAAATTTTTCACTAAAATGTTGTACACGTTTATATACAAAAATGTGAGTTAATGCACTGATTCCAAATATGAAAATAACGAGAAGAATGACAAGATTTTTTTCTTTATTAAAATAAAAATAACAATAATAAAAAAATGATGAATTTATATTTTTATCAGACACCATAAACATTTTTGTAAACAGCATAAAATCACTTTCTGCTTAAAGCTGCTTTATACCTTCAAAAAGTATTTCAAACACGCAGGTCATATACAAGATAGCTTAGTTACAAAAGACACAATTAAAGCTAGCGTAGCTCCCATATCATCTCATTGTACCATTTTACCAAGAAACACATACTAGATTGTCTATCGGTTACTACAATACACAGGGACATGTTTTCAAAGTGTTTGCTCCTATCTATATATCTTGTGTTGTCTTTTTCTGTAAATGACAAATCCTAGGAATTATATTTATAGTGTCGCACTTTATATTCTGGTTACACTGTGTAAGTATATACATGTGTTATATAAATTGTGTGTATTCTAATATTCAATTTCACATTTTTCTTAATTGGACAATGGATAATATATGAACATGTAGTCATTTTAAAACATTCACCAAATGAAGGGGTATATTTTCATTATAAAAAACATATTTATAGTAAAAAAAAAAGACTATACTTTAAATATGTGTTTTATATTATAAAAAAACACATATATTTAAAGTATAAAAAGCATTTTAAAGTCCAATATCATTTAAATAGCATGAAACCAATATTTGACAATGGCAATACATGTGACTTTACTCACTGATTTAGTAATTTAGTCCTTTTCGATGTCCTGGATAAATATCAGATAAATATCAGAGGGTTAGGATTTGTAACACTTGTTGATTAGTTTTTCTGAAGATTAATGCAAGCTTGTCATAATGTTTATCACTGCAGGTTAACTGCTCAAAACTTTCCTTCTGCTTTTTTTCCTAGGCTATCATGTCTTAACTAGGCTATCTGTGCATTTTTGTGTTCTATTTATTTATTGAGCATATTTATTTATTTGCTCTGGACTGTCACTGGATGTGCTTGAATTTGTTATAGTAGGCTAATGTTGAATTGTTACGTTGCATTATTTTTTTTAAATTGTAGGCTTATTCTATTGGTTGACAAACATCAGCCTTGCCATGGATAAAGGTGTCTGCTCAATGTTGGCAATAATAATAATAATAAACACTGTGAGGATAATTGTCGTGCTGCAGGGATTCTCTGGGTGAGAGAGGTCAGCTCCAGGTTGGCTGATTGCCACAGTTGAAAACATGCTTTCTAGCGTTCTTAAAATATCAACACAATTGTGAGAGTGGCAGCTGCTGCGGCTTTAGTACATCTCATTTTAATAATCAACAAACCCCATTTTTGCAGCTTCTTGCAAACTCCCAGAATTAAATATCTATCAAGGGTTTAATCGCAAAGACAAATGATCTCTGCAAAACAGTTCTGTAACCTTGCAAAAGTCACTGCGCTTGTATAGTACATGTTGTTAAGAGACTGTGCCTTTGAATCAGGGAATTATGGGTGGAGAGACAAAGTGGGTGCAACTATTTATTTTTCTGTAAGAAGTAACTTTGTCACTAGGAGCAGAAATCTGCCGAAGAAAATTAAGTGAATATAGCAAATGATGAAAAATTGCTTAAAGGTTATTTGTGATAGTATTCACATGAGATGTGCTTAAAGGGTCTTTGCAATAGTATTCGCATGATGTGTGCTTAAAGGTTCTTTGCAATAGTATTCACATGATGTGTACTTAAAGGTTTTGCAGTGCTTGCAACATTGGCTTACAGGGTGAAAAAGCTGAACTGATTACTTCAGTTGAGGTTTTGATCCCTGTCTAAGATTAAAAGCATGTTTATATTGACATTTCTAACTGTCAGCAGTGTTTGATAATACGTCATCTTTCTAGAAGAAATATGCAATTAAGCTAAGTAGGACTTTTTCGAGGTCACTCAGGGGACAAGCTGACCTTGCTGATAAGCTGATCTTTACTGAATCTGTCTAGAAACTTACCACTCAGGAAATATGCTCAGCTTTTCTAGGAACCTAAGAAATAGGCTGTTCTTTACTCAGGAAAAAGGTTGAGCTATACTGTAATTGGCTAGTAGTCCAAGGGGGCTCATCTTAGGAAGGTGGAGGCATCTGGTTTGGTGGCAATAAAACGAGGAGACAGAGAACCTATAAGCACACTTGTGCCAAACCACTGATTGACCTTGGAAACCCCTGATGAGCTGAAACCACTGATTGACCTCAACTTGAACAAAAACTCTTCATCTAAACCAACTGATCGACCAAACCCTGTGCCAATACCAAACCAGGTGAGTATCTGGGCTTCCTTATAATGCCATAGATTGGGCTCCCATCAGCACCAATATTGCTGCACAGAAGCATGGTATTCAAGCTAATCATGCTAGCTACAGCCCTGACCCCCACACTGTGTATGTTGTAATAATAATAATAGCTGACTGGTTTGGGGTTTCCCCAGCCTTATTTATTCATTTATTTTCATTGTTAGGTAGCCTACTATTAGTAGTTGAACTACTACTGCAGGTAACAACGATAATAGCTTAAACTTAATCTTTATTGTAAAAAAAGAGGCACTATAGTTTGAAATGCCAGTACGGTGGGTGGAGTATATGCATTTTCAATTAGAGTTAACCTTGCCTTCAGAGAACTGACTTGAGTCAAAAAGAGGCTGCTGCATTTGTAAAGGGCGTTTTTTTTAATTTTTTTTAAAGACTGCCCTTGGGCTCCATCTACCTCTGGCACTGAGTGAGTTAAAATAGCCTCATTGGTGACATATGTACTGCAGCTTGCTGGGCTACTCCACATATATTCACCAGGTTCTACTGCTCAAATGTGTTAGACATTTGGGCACTAGGGTCCTTGAGGGCGCCCATCCTATCCATTAACGCAAGTGTTGGTGGTAATAATGTGCCCACATTGTAATCACAGAGAGTTTCCCAAAAAATACAGGACTGTCTCTTTGATTCACAGAACCAAGGTTACATCTATAACCTAACGATTTGAAATATATTGGATTTCAACCAAAATATGTACATTTCTGGGTTATAGATGGTTGGCTTTGTTCATCACTTGATAACACATCTACGGTAAAGGATAATTTTTCAAACATTTATTTATAGATCAATAAATACCAGTCCAAAATGTCAGAGGTGGAAGAAATAATTGAGGGAGTTGAAGAAGCCATTGACGGAGCTGAAGAGGGCATTGAAGAACTGCCAGAAGAAATACAAGAAGAAATTCAAGCAGAAGTAGCTGAAGCACGAGTGGAGGTTGAAGAGTTGTTCAAAATTAGCAAGACCTTAAAAACCTTGCTTGAATATGTCACAACAAGTATACCAAAAATAGCAGGATTTGTTGCAAAAAATGTAGCTATTGGCTCTATCTTGTGGGGTGTAAATGTTACTCTTCACAAATTGCTTCCCTATGAATACCAATCCAAGGATTTAGAGAGAAAGCGTGCTGTGATTAAGGCATTAACCGCAGTCATCAAAAACGAAGCAGACCTCAGTGAAAAGCTCCTGAAGTGGATGAAGGACCACAAAGATGATATGATTACACTGGATGGATTTCAGATACCATTGGAATCAATTATTCAGAAATACATTGGACCAGTATCTGATGTACGTACTGTTTTGCTACTTTTTATTTATGTTCCAGTAACAATTTATACAGAAGTTATCATCAAAAGTTTACATATTCCAACAGAAATTCATAATTTCTGGGAATTTCTCAATACCCCAAAATTTAGCTGAGAGAGAATTGAGGCATCCACTTCATGTATTATTAAATGTAGTAATAACCTGGAATCAGTGGTAAGAATTCAATAATATTTCATCTTAATTCAGATTTTAGAACTACTGCAGCAACAGGGTACACTGTATTTTAAGCACACGCATATTAGCCTTGTTTCATCTATTATGTATTTGAGTAACACGTGCTTAACTGCCAGTACAGGGTTTACCAGGGATTATTATTGTGCTTTCCTAAACATGCCTTTATACTGAATTATCTACTAATGAAGGATTTGCAGACCTTATATTAAGTTAAGTCTATTCCTGAGTCGTATCTGTAGCATACTACAGTGAATCATGCTGGCTGCTCAAATAAATGACTGATAGCCTACGATAGCACAGCCCGGCATACAGCTGACGCTTTTTTATATACTTCTTTGCTGAAAGCCCTCTCTTCACTGTTGAGCAGCAGATACACGACGAGTGATTTTTTATTCAGCATCCATTTCCTTCAATTCCTCCTCACTTTCTTTGCCTCTCCTGCAGTAATAGTTCAGCATTCTTGTCTGTTTTGATTTATACAGCGTCTCTGCTGGAGCAGTGTCCTGTGATTATTATTATTATTATTATTATTATTATTATTATTATTATTATTAATAATAAACACAAAGTGCCAAGCACGCTGTGTTAACTGTCAAGTGAGAGAGACAGAGACAGAGAGAGAGAGAGAGAGAGAGAGAGAGAGAGACAGAGAGAGAGAGAGAGAGAGAGAGAGAGAGAGAGAGAGAGAGAGAGAGAGAGAGAGAGAGAGAGAGAGAGAGAGAGAGAGAGAGAGAGAGAGAGAGAGAGGAATCGATTATCCATAACAGTTTGCATACTCCCATTAGGGAGACCCCACTATAATGGCAGATATATGTGGGAACCACATTAGGGAGATTTCAGTTATTAACAGTAATTTTCAGTAATCAATCCTATCTAATGCTATAGCTTTTCTCTTATTAGCAACCTTTGGATAATGGCAACTTTTAGATGGCTACCAAGAGATTGTTAATAAGCAGCATCTACCACATGTATATAATTTTGTGGCCTGCCTGTTCCATCCATAGAAACTGAAAGGTAGGGTATCAATAACCTATTGTGTGCTGATTTCTGAAAGGTAGGGTATCAATAACCTATTGTGTGCTGATTTTCTGTTTGATATTTCACAATTTGATGTTTTAGGCCGTTGAGAAAGCCTTTGCTGTTGCAAAACCACTCCAGGAAAAGATTGACGGGAAAACCCAGTTCAATATCCCCACTGGAGAAGATATCCGGACGTTCCTTGAAGCTGCTGATGCATTTCTCCAAGCCTTCACTGATTTGGTTCAGTTTGTCTCCGCAAATGTTCGAAAGTTTACAGAGCTGAAAACGTTTCCATTGACACAGGCAGACATTGAATCTCTTAAAACTCAGCTGGATGATGCTAAGGCCTTACCTTTGTGGTAAACAAAGATGTCTTGACTTGATAATGTATAGGATCAAAAGAGACAGGCACACACTGCTCCAAAAGCTTGCCTTTTTCCCATATTCATGATAAAAGCAGCTAATGATAAATGTTGGAAACTTTATTTTACACAACAAAATTTAAAAAAGCAATATAATTGTGTGTATTTTTCATTTTACCATTTGTATTCTTCACAAGTATAAATGCTGTTGTGATATATGTGACTCATATTAAGTGGCTTCTCATAAAAAAAGAACAACAAATATGTTATCAAGGCTAGATATAAATAGCAATGATGTTGGTATGTCCATTTGCTTATGCTCTTAAAGGGTTAACTAGAATGAAAACATGTCAAGTTATAGCCTACTAATAGAGCATTACATTCCTCTTTAGTTGCTGTTTTAATTCTCAAACATATTCATTATTTTGAGATATCTATCAATGTCATGTGGCAGTCAGTCAAGGTCATTCTCAGCTGCAGAAAACATGGGGTGTGGCCATGTAACTGCGAAAATAATGAGAATAGTTGAACGAAAAGAATATGAACTAAGCAGGAATGTAATGCTCTATTAGTGTATCTAAACTGTTTCCACTCTAGAATATGTTAAAATTAGTCCTTTAAGGAGGCAGACAACATGCATCAGAAGTGACTAAGTCTGATGAGCACGTACAGAATGCTGCAAAATAAAGATATAGCCAGTGCTTTCACACTTGCCTAGTTCTGAGGGGTTTGTTTTGTTCGGGAATCAGTCTTGTATTCTTCATTACCTACAAGGGTGAAAAGCCTCATAAAACACACACAAAAAAACATAACAGGAAAGTCTTTGAAGTCTGTGAAGAGCAAAGAAATGCTTAGCAGAGTCAAACAAAGAATTGCTTTCACAGACAGGTAAGAACTATGACAATGGCTGGACACATTCAATGTACACTCATATCAATGGTAGCTGGTGAAGTCTGACACTGAGGGAGGACAGACTAAAAATAGCACAAAAAATAAGTGTTACTGTCACGCTAAATGAATGCCTATTGAGAAAATAGCAGTTTGGAAGGGTAGACCACATGGGCCACAGGGAGGCAGTCGAGAGACGTGCTTGAGGAAAAATCCTCGGGCTCTTATTAACTCACTCAGGGCCAGGGCAACTATAGTTGGCACAGCCAAGCTCCTTCTTGAGTCTGGTACCCCTCCTTTCCGTGAGATCAGTCACACCCTACCCGCGGAATTGCAAAATAGCTACCCTATTATGTAGAAGAATCGTGTGTCAAACTTTTTTTTTCTTCTTATATTATCTTTATAGAGCTTTTGTAAGGGAAAGCAGGGCAATGAAGAAGAGTTATGGGTCTCTAGAGCCATCTTTTTTATAACCATTAAATAAACATTGCTTTCATTGAGAATTCTTTGTGAAATGGATTTGATTTAAACAGGATAAATGGGAGCTGCTGTCTTACTGGGGAGATACAGTAAAGAGATTAACGGCAGCATGAGTGAGGGGAGAAGAAAATAAATAAAAAATTTCCTTTTCGCAAGGGAGAGGGAAGCACCTGTGTGTTTTTTGTACTCTGTGACATTAATCATGCAATTGAGAGCCGGCCACATTCCCACGAGGAATAATTTAAACAAATAAAACAATAATTCAATAGTAATACAAAAACAATAACACACTGTTGCACAGCGGCTGCTAGCCCCACACCATCAGGTGCTGAGCACAATTTTATTCAAGTGCAGGACAGCACAGGTCGATCTCTTCTCATGTGAGGAGTTGACCCATTGCCAATGGTGGTTCTCTCTGCAACGCACTGTCCCACCGGTGGCCACAGATGCTCATGTACGCCTTTCCCCCTCCACCGAAGCTCCCAGCCTTCCTGGAAAAGGTAAGACTGGAGTGTCAAGGGTTCTCCTCATGGCCCCCTTCTGGCCGAAGAGAGCCTGTTTCGCCTCTGCCTGCTGCTGTAGGGCCAACCATGGCAGATCTACGATCTCCTGAGTCAGGTGAAGGGAATCTTGTGGAATCCCAGCCCAGGAGTTCTCCAACTTTGGGTTTGGCCCTTGAACAGGACCGTCTGACGGCCTTATGGCTCGCCAAAAAGGTTGTGGCTACATTGTAGAATACCAGGGCACCTTCTACAAGGGGCCTATATGCGTATAAATATGTCGGGCTAGATCCCTTGACCTGGTCTCCTGCCCTATGATGGCTATTCTGTCATTCTTACAGGAGCTGTTAGATGCAGGGAAATCCCAATCAACACTTCAGGTATACCTTGCAGCTATTTCTGCGTGCCACGTCCCAGTTAACTCCGTGTCCACAGGTGCTCATTTCCTGGTGGCACAATTTTTAAAAGGCACACACGGATCCACCCTCCTGGAGACTGGATGCCATGTTACTGGCTCTTACGAAGGTCCCGTTCGAGCCAATGTCTTCTCAAAGTGACGAGTATGAAGATGGCCTTCCTGCTGGCTAGCAAGTCTGCTTGGCAGATAGGCGAGCTGCAAGCGTTCCTCCCCAAGATAGTTTCAGCATTCCACCTTAACCAGACGGTCAAATTAGAAGTGGAGGATGCGAATTTGAACCTTCTCTGCCCAGTGAGGGCATTGAGAGGTTATGTGGACCGCATTAACAGCATCCGCAGGTTGGATCAGCTTTGTGTCGTTTGGTCTACGCACTCTGGGTATGGCTGTGTGGCAATGTTGCCCCGCCCCTGCGTGTATTTCAGTGTTGTATGTTGCGCGTTGTGTGTTAATGTTGGTGTATAGTCATTGGTACATGGGATACAATATGGGTTATGCGCACAAGTGTTTAAAATGTATACTATCGAGTCCCGGTACAGCTGCATGTTTTCACTGACTCTGGGTTGTGTTCTCGATGAGTGGGGAACGGGTGTGGTGAGGAGAAAGTAAAAAAGTAAAGTAAATAGTTGATTTAAACTCACCATGTTTGTCTGTTTGTTCACGTTTGTTAGTGTCTGTTTCATGTAGTGTTAATCCGTTTTGTTTGTCTATTTATTTTGGCTTCAAGGGCCAAATGTTTTTTTGTTTAAAGTTTTATTTTCTGCTCTGTTTATTAAATTCTGAGCAAAAACAAGCGCTCAGCTTCACCAAACTCCACCTCTGTGTGTCTCCTCTGTGTTAGTTCCTGGTTGTGGTCTGACGTCACGTCTTTGCGACAGGCTGTTATTAAGCAGTGATTGGTGCACTGGATCGTTGATAGAATTGCCTGTGCATTATAAGTTGCTGGACTGCAGGCTCCTGCTAAGGTGCTCAGCACTCCTCTCATGTGGGCCCTCTTCTGAAGGGCCACGTTGGCTGACTTGAGCCATGCGGCTAGTTGGGCTACCCTGCATAAGTTTACACACTTTTACCGACTGAATGCCGTGAATCCGTCAGCGCCCTCTGTGGGTAATCGAAGCAGGTCATACTGGTAGTCAGTGACGTTTTTCTTTGATGCTGGTTGCCTCTTCGAGGGCTGCCACCTCCCGTTCCTCCAGCGACAGCATTGGTAAACAATTTTCCCAAGTGTTGGTGGTCGTTTCTCATTTCAGGGAACCAAAGTTACAGTCATTGTGTGTTACCAGTTTGCACCCCTGCAGTTGTATGTAGAAGTCTTGCAAAGTAATATTTTCACCAAAACTTTAATTGTCTGTATGAATCTTACGAGATATGATCATGTGTGGCAGGTACTGTATGTGTTTTTAAAAACAGCTTACACTGAATTATGTCTGATTTTCTTTCCCCCTCTTTAAAACATGCAGCAGGCTTTAATTGACTTGTGGTTCAGTTACATTTCAAATATATTGTATTATTTTAATTCATTTATGCATAGTGTGCATAGTAACTCATATATCAGAATAATCTATAAAAGTATGGCCACCTGAGACATCGATAAGACACTGAACTAATCATCCAATATGCTATGCTTAAAGAAATGTCTGTGAGTTTTAAAGAGGGGCTTCATGCGATTCAACTACTTGAGGCTTCAATCATTCACAGGTTCAAAACACTAAAAGGTACATTGTGTCACTGAGGTTTCAAATCACTCACATGATTCAATGTTTCACAGAGGCTTCAGGTGATTCAAATGACCAGTGCTTCATGTGAGCTATTCACAGGAGTCAGTGTCTAATTGAGGCGTCAGCTGATTCACTCATTGAACTGCTTTACATGAAGAAAACAAAGCATGAAGCATTGTCGGCTAAATTTTAAAGCACTGTACGTCACTGAAGTGAGTCTAAGCATTAGTATGAAACGCACTACAGAGTAAAGGTTGTAGAGTGCAAGTCTTACCCAAACACTGCATTTGATGAAAAAAGGAGCAGCAAATGAAAAATGGTAATTTTCTTTTAATCAAAATGCTGCGTATTGTTTTATATTTCAGGAAATATTTTAGTTGAGTAATTTTCATAACTAAAAAACATGAGGTAGGTGTATGTAAATTTATGTTGCATTTGTAATATATACAAGAACATAAGAACATAAGAAAGTTTACAAACGAGAGGAGGCCATTCGGCCCAGCTTGCTCATTTGGTTGTTAGTAGCTTATTGATCCCAAAATCTCATCAAGCAGCTTCTTGAAGGATCCCAGGGTGTCAGCTTCAACAACATTACTGGGGAGTTGATTCCAGACCCTCACAATTCTCTGTGTAAAAAAGGGCCTCCTATTTTCTGTTCTGAATGCCCCTTTGTCTAATCTCCATTTGTGACCCCTGGTCCTTGTTTCTTTTATCAGGCTGAGAAAGTCTGTCAATACCTTTGAAAGTCTGTCAAAATCGACACTGTCAATACCTTTTAGAATTTTGAATGCTTGAATTAGGTCGCCACGTAGTCTTCTTTGTTCAAGACTGAACAGATTCAATTCTTTTAGCCTGTCTGCATATGACATGCCTTTTAATAATTCTGGTCACTCTTCTTTGCGCTCTTTCTAGAGCAGCAATATCTTTTTTATCGCGAGGTGACCAGAACTGCACACAATATTCAAGATGAGGTCTTACCAGTGCATTGTACAGTTTTAACATTACATCCCTTGATTTAAATTCAACACTTTTCATAATGTATCCGAGCATCTTGTTAGCCTTTTTTATAGCTTTCCCACATTGTCTAGATGAAGACATTTCTGAGTAAATAAAAACTCCTAGGTCTTTTTCACAGATTACCTCTCCAATTTCAGTATCTCCCATATGATAGTTATAATGTACATTTTTATATCCTGCGTGCAGTACCTTACACTTTTCTCTATTAAATGTCATTTGCCATGTGTCTGCCCAGTTCTGAATCTTGTCTAGATCATTTTGAATGACCTTTGCTGCTGCAACAGTGTTTGCCACTCCTCCTACTTTTGTGTCGTCTGCAAATTTAACAAGTTTGCTTACTATACCAGAATCTAAATCATTAATGTAGATTAGGAATAGCAGAGGACCTAATACTGATCCCTGTGGTACTCCTCTGGTTACCACACTCCATTCTGAGGTTTTTCCTCTAATCAGTACTTTCTGTTTTCTACATGTTAACCACTCCCTAATCCATGTACATGTGTTTCCTTGAATCCCAACTGCGTTCAGTTTGAGAATTAATCTTTTGTGCGGGACTTTGTCAAAAGCTTTCTGGAAATCTAAATAAACCATGTCATATGCTTTGCAATTATCCATTATCGATGTTGCATCCTCAAAAAAATCAAGCAAGTTAGTTAGGCACGATCTCCCTTTCCTAAAACCATGTTGACTGTCTCCCAGTATCCTATTACCATATAGGTAATTTTCCATTTTGGATCTTATTATAGTTTCCATAAGTTTGCATATAATAGAAGTCAGGCTTACTGGTCTGTAGTTACCTGGTTCAGTTTTGTTCCCCATTTTGTGGATCGGTATTACGTTTGCAATTTTCCAGTCTGTCGGTACCACCCCTGTATCAAGAGACTGCTGCATGATCTTGGTTAGCGGTTTGTAAATAACTTCTTTCATCTCTTTGAGTACTACTACATGTGGGGCATGTTGTCAGTATCTTCCTTTGTAAAAACTTGTGAAAAGTAATCATTTAATATATTTGCTATTTTTTTCTTCATCTACGATTTTCCCATTTGTATCTCTTAAACATTTACCTCTTAAACATAACACCTCTATGAATGTTCTCTTGTTGTTGTAATATTGGAAAAACATTTTGGAATTGGTTTTAGCCCCCTTAGCAATGTTCATTTCTATTTCTCTCTTGGCCTTTCCTTTTTGACTTGCGTTTGTAGTTCCGTGTACTCTTTCTGTGTATTTTCTTTTTGGTCCTTTTTTAATGCTCTGTAAAGTGCCTTTTTTCACAGAATATTTTTTTTAATTAATCTATTAAACCATTTTGGCCATTTAGTTTTACATTTAGATTTGTCTACTTTAGGGATGTAATTGTTTTGCGCCTCTAGTACTACCTTTTTGAAGAACAACCATCCTTTGTCTGTGGGTGTTTTCTCTATTTTACTCCAATCTACTTCTGTTAGTCTCTGTTTCATACCTTCATAGTTTGCTTTTCTAAAATTGTAAATCTTAGCTTTAGTCTTTACTTTTGGGGTTTTAAAAAACACTTCAAATGAGACCATGTTGCGGTCTGAGTTTGCCAGTGGTTCTCTGACCTCTGTTTTAGTTATTCTGTCTTTGTTATTTGAAAAGACTAAATCAAGGCATGCCTCCCCTCTAGTCAGTGCCTTGACAAATTTTGTTAGGAAGCAGTCATTTGTCATTTCCACCATTTCTATTTCATCCTTCGTGCTACCCACCAGGTTTTCTCATTTTATATGGGGGAAGTTGAAATGCCCCATTAGTATGGCTTCTCCTTTGCTACAAGCATTTCTAATGTCATTGTATAACAGATTATTGTGCTCACCGTCTGAATCTGGCGGTCTATAGCATGCTCCTATTATTATGCCCTTTGAATTTTTGTCCGTTATTCTGACCTATATTGATTCGGTTTTATTTTCTTTATCCCTTTTCTTAGATTCTGGTATAGTAAGCAAACTTGTTAAATTTGCAGACGACACAAAAGTAGGAGGAGTGGCAAACACTGTTGCAGCAGCAAAGGTCATTCAAAATGATCTAGACAAGATTCAGAACTGGGCAGACACATGGCAAATGACATTTAATAGAGAAAAGTGTAAGGTACTGCACGCAGGAAATAAAAATGTACATTATAAATATCATATGGGAGATATTGAAATTGGAGAAGGAATCTATGAAAAAGACCTAGGAGTTTTTGTTGACTCAGAAATGTCTTCATCTAGGCAATGTGGGGAAGCTATAAAAAAGGCTAACAAGATGCTCGGATACATTGTGAAAAGTGTTGAATTTAAATCAAGGGAAGTAATGTTAAAACTGTACAATGCACTTGTAAGACCTCATCTTGAATATTGTGTGCAGTTCTGGTCACCTCACTATAAAAAAGATATTGCTGCTCTAGAAAGAGTGCAAAAGAAGAGCCACCAGAATTATTCCGGGTTTAAAAGGCATGTCATATGCAGACAGGCTAAAAGAATTGAATCTGTTCAGTCTTGAACAAAGAAGACTACGCGGCGACCTAATTCAAGCATTCAAAATTCTAGAAGGTATTGACAATGTCGACCCAAGGGACTTTTTCGACCTGAAAAAAGAAGCAAGGACCAGGGGTCACAAATGGAGATTAGACAAAGGGGCATTCAGAACAGAAAATAGGAGGCACTTTTACACAGAGAATCGTGAGGGTCTGGAATCAACTCCCCAGTAATGTTGTTGAAGCTGACACCCTGGGATCCTTCAAGAATCTGCTTGATGAGATTCTGGGATCAATAAGCTACTAACAATCAAACGAGCAAGATGGGCCGAATGGCCTCCTCTCATTTGTAAACTTTCTTATGTTCTTATGTTCTTACTGCAAAACCATTGATTGTTAAATAGACCTCCGAATCCCAGTGATGAGGCATCAATAAATAAAGCCATATCGTGTTCAGCTGAAATGAAATCATCATAAAACATAGAGAGATAGGGTTCATAGATTTTTTTTTTTGCTGTTGATGCCAGCGCTAGCAGTCGAGATATAAACCTTCTCTCCTGTGGAATGATACGTATTGCAAATTTAACGTAACCCAGCAATGAAAGCAGTGCCTGTTTTTTAATTGTTTTACTGATCTGAAAATCCTGAATAAGCAAAAGAATATGGTTAAGTTTAGACTCTGGTTTAGACTCAGGCTGGCTTCAAACTTTTCTGTATCTAGAATGATTCCAAGGAATTCCAAAGAATGAAGGGGACCAATTGATTTCTCTTCTGAAAGCGGAACGCCAACTTCAGAAAATAAGCTTTTAAGATTGGAAATCGCTTCCGCTGGTGCATCTGGAGGAGGAGAAATTATTAAAAAATCATCCAGCAAGTGAAGCAAGAATAAGAACAAGAAAAAATAAGAAAAAATGGGACATGATAGACATTAAGAAGAATCCAGCATAATGCTTCCGATAGGGTATCAAATATCTTTGGGCTGCTGCGGCAGCCGAAAGTCAATTGGGTGGCAAAATAAAACTTCCCTTCCCAGCATATACCAAACAGGTGACTGAGAGAAGGATGGATTGGCATTACTTTAAATGCATCTGACATATCTGCTTTTGCTACCTAGGAACCACGACCTGCTAATTTAATTGAATGTATTGCGTCTGCAATAGTGATGTAATGCAGGGAAAATTGATCTTGGGGATTTAATGAGTTAATGCTGCTGGTGCTTGACCCCCGTGGTGCTGATAAATCAATAATGAGACGCTTTTTTCCTGACATTTTCCTCGTGGCAATGCCGATAGGATTAATTCTGTATATTGGAAAAGGAGGAGCTAAAAATGGACCGACTCTAAATCCTTATAATTTCTTTTGTGATGAGAGATTGCACTAATTGTGGTTCTTGAGTTGCTGAATAAAAATTTTTGCTTTTGAATGAGGAAAAAGGAATTTGAGTCAGACCGGTTGAAAAACCATTTTTTAATCTGTCGATCAGGTAATTGATTAAATTACTGTCGGGATGATTCTGTAATTTACTTGATAATGCTGGAATGTTTATAGGAGTAAAGACTGTGAGCATCGGGGAAAGTCACTTGCGTTTTAAAGGGCAGATTATATTAACGTGAGCATCTCCGCAGTTGCTGCACATGTGGATAAAATTGCATTGCCTATTCGAACAGAAGCCAGTACTGAAATTGTTGCAGATTTGTCTTCCTCCTGAAAATCTAATACTGCGCCCGTATTTGTCTTTCCTTGTGGATTGATCGAGGGGAGCTTAAGAATGTATAGGATTAGGTGCTGAAGATCTGTATGAAAAGCCAGGTGCTTTAGAAGTTGATGCAATTGCAGCTTTAGGGCAGAGGGATGTTGAGTGAGCTGTTGAAGCGCAGATCCCACATGCGTTAGCTCTTAGACCAACAAGAATTCTGTTAAATAGATCTGGGTCAGGTTGTGCCCAATTGATGATGATTATCTGCTGCGAATATCACTGCTGCTTTTGCAGGGAATGCTTTATGATACTCAAAAAACATAGTCCCTCCGTATCTGACAGACAGCTCAACGGTGTAGTATTCGTAGGAGTCCAATTCAGCTCTGCGGTTAGGATATACCGAGCATAACACATCTCTTCGAGAATGTTGCGTCTGATTTGTGGAGATATAGTGTGACGTCTAGCTGCAGTTGGAGAGGAGGATCCGTATGTAAAGGCAGTAGTGAGGTTGTATATTGGAGGATCTGCTTCGCTGGCTGAAATTAGGGCTGGACCGGAAGAAGCTGTAGGCGCTGCAGTATTTAAGAACATAAGAACATAAGAAAGTTTACAAACGAGAGGAGGCCATTCGGCCCATCTTGCTCGTTTGGTTGTTAGTAGCTTATTGATCCCAAAATCTCATCAAGCAGCTTCTTGAAGGATCCCAGGGTGTCAGCTTCAACAACATTACTGGGGAGTTGATTCCAGACCCTCACAATTCTCTGTGTAAAAAAGGGCCTCCTATTTTCTGTTCTGAATGCCCCTTTTTCTAAACTCCATTTGTGACCCCCTGGTCCTTGTTTCTTTTTTCAGGCTGAAAAAGTCCCTTGGGTCGACACTGTCAATACCTTTTAGAATTTTGAATGCTTGAATTAGGTCGCCACGTAGTCTTCTTTGTTCAAGACTGAACAGATTCAATTCTTTTAGCCTGTCTGCATATGACATGCCTTTTAAGCCCGGAATAATTCTGGTCGCTCTTCTTTGCACTCTTTCTAGAGCAGCAATATCTTTTTTATAGCGAGGTGACCAGAACTGCACACAATATTCAAGATGAGGTCTTACTAGTGCATTGTACAGTTTTAACATTACTTCCCTTGATTTAAATTCAACACTTTTCACAATGTATCCGAGCATCTTGTTAGCCTTTTTTATAGCTTCCCCACATTGTCTAGATGAAGACATTTCTGAGTCAACAAAAACTCCTAGGTCTTTTTCATAGATTCCTTCTCCAATTTCAGTATCTCCCATATGATATTTATAATGTACATTTTTATTTCCTGCGTGCAGTACCTTACACTTTTCTCTATTAAATGTCATTTGCCATGTGTCTGCCCAGTTCTGAATCTTGTCTAGATCATTTTGAATGACCTTTGCTGCTGCAACAGTGTTTGCCACTCCTCCTATTTTTGTGTCGTCTGCAAATTTAACAAGTTTGCTTACTATACCAGAATCTAAATCATTAATGTAGACTAGGAATAGCAGAGGACCTAATACTGATCCCTGTGGTACACCGCTGGTTACCACACTCCATTCTGAGGTTTTTCCTCTAATCAGTACTTTCTGTTTTCTACATGTTAACCACTCCCTAATCCATGTACATGTGTTTCCTTGAATCCCAACTGCGTTCAGTTTGAGAATTAATCTTTTGTGCGGGACTTTGTCAAAAGCTTTCTGGAAATCTAAATAAACCATGTCATATGCTTTGCAATTATCCATTATCGATGTTGCATCCTCAAAAAAATCAAGCAAGTTAGTTAGACACGATCTCCCTTTCCTAAAATCATGTTGACTGTCTCCCAGTATCCTGTTACCATATAGGTAATTTTCCATTTTGGATCTTATTATAGTTTCCATAAGTTTGCATATAATAGAAGTCAGGCTTACTGGTCTGTAGTTACCTGGTTCAGTTTTGTTTCCCTTTTTGTGGATCGGTATTACGTTTGCAATTTTCCAGTCTGTCGGTACCACCCCTGTGTCAAGAGACTGCTGCATGATCTTGGTTAGCGGTTTGTAAATTACTTCTTTCATTTCTTTGAGTACTACTGGGAGGATCTCATCCGGCCCAGGGGATTTGTTTATTTTAAGAGCTCCTAGTCCCTTTAACACTTCTGCCTCAGTTATGCTAAAGTTATTTAAAACTGGATAGGAACTGGATGACATGTGGGGCATGTTGTCAGTATCTTCCTTTGTAAAAACTTGTGAAAAGTAATCATTTAACATATTTGCTATTTTTTTTTCTTCCTCTATGATTTTGCCATTTGTATCTCTTAAACATTTAATCTCCTCTTTGAATGTTCTCTTGCTGTTGTAATATTGGAAAAACATTTTGGAATTGGTTTTAGCTCCCTTAGCAATGTTCATTTCTATTTCTCTCTTGGCCTTTCTAACTTCCTTTTTGACTTGCGTTTGCAGTTCTGTGTACTCTTTCTGCGTACTTTCTTTTTGGTCCTTTTTTAATGCTCTGTAAAGTGCCTTTTTTCGCTGAATATTTTTTTTAATTGATCTATTAAACCATTTTGGCAATTTAGTTTTACATTTAGATTTGTCTACTTTAGGGATATAATTGTTTTGCGCCTCTAGTACTACATTTTTGAAGAACAACCATCCTTCTTCTGTGGGTGTTTTCTCTATTTTACTCCAATCTACTTCTGTTAGTCTCTGTTTCATACCTTCATAGTTTGCTTTTCTAAAATTGTAAACCTTAGCTTTAGTCATTTCTTTTGGGGATTTAAAAAACACTTCAAATGAGACCATGTTGTGGTCTGAGTTTGCCAGTGGTTCTCTGACCTCTGTTTTAGTTATTCTATCTTCGTTATTTGAAAAGACTAAATCAAGGCATGCCTCCCCTTTAGTGGGTGCCTTCACAAATTGTGTTAGGAAGCAGTCATTTGTCATTTCCACCATTTCTATTTCATCCTTCGCGCTACCCACCGGGTTTTCCCATTTTATCTGGGGGAAGTTGAAATCCCCCATTAGTATGGCTTCTCCTTTGCTACACACATTTCTAATGTCATTGTATAACAGATTATTGTGCTCACCGTCTGAATCTGGCGGTCTATAGCATGCTCCTATTATTATGCCTTTTGAATTTTTGTCTGTTATTCTGACCCATATTGATTCGGTTTTATTTTCTTTGTCCAGGTTTAACACCTGGGCTTCAAGACTGTTTCTTATGTATAGCGCTACCCCCTCCTCCTCTTCTGTCCTGCCTGTCTTTCCTATACAGTGTATACCCACAAATATTATATTCGTCCCCATCACTCTCAGATAACCACGTTTCTGTAACACCTATCACATCATAGTTACCTGTTAGTGCTGGAATTAATGATAGCGCTGAAGATTGTTTTCCCTGTTCCATATTAGACACCCTTTTATCTAGATCCAACAGTTGAGAACTGACCGAAGATAGAGTATCGGCAAAAGCCTGCATAAATGATTTTATCTCGTTAAATATTTGCGAATGTTGAATTTCAATGGCTGGCTGCTGGTTAGCGTCGCTAGTTGTGGGGGTGATTTGATCCGGAATAGACTGCCTGCTGTCTGTTTTAGGATGCTGAATGGCTGGACATGGCTGATTATGTTTTTTCGGAGGAAAGACTGGTTCTGCTGAGACTGAATTGCAATAGAGAATAAAAAGAGAGTCTCTATCACTCCCTGCTGGAATCGCATTACCATTTTTAAGGAGGGTTTTTATCAATTTATTCATGGACCAGTCCTTCCAAAACAATCGATCCGGAGGGACATCCTGAGGCCGAAATCACTTGAATTGGCGCAGATTCAATGTTTGAGTGGCAGGAATGGTAGGCAACATTTGAACTGGACCTGGATGAGAGCCTGATCAGATGTACTGAAATACCAGAATGGGAGAAAAAACGGAGACTGGATGGACCCTGGATTGAAGCGGGAGGAGAATGATCTGGTAATGACAGAAAATCCTGGGAATCCTTTGAATCCAATGACGACTGCTGTAAGTACTCCATTATTGAGGTATACGAAAGTTGATGGGTCTTGAAATCGCTTAGGTTTATGCCAAAATGAAAAAACACAAGACAGCTAGGTAGAGGTGACTAATGTTTAAATAAGGTAGATTTAATTGATGACAGGAGATGATAGGTTGTTGGTGCCTAGCTCCGTCCCCTGAACCCCACTTATAGGTTAACATTTGATGTTGAAACATCTGTACTTCTAGTAGCATTTAGCTGAGCTTGCATTTCAGGGGCAGTTAATCGCCGGTTTCGCAGACTTGTGACTCGAATGAACTTGTTCTCTGATTCTGAGGTCACCCTTGGTCTGCCTGACCTTGTTCGGTCCTCATGAGTGGCAATTTCTTCAAATTGTTTGATGGTCTTGGCCACAGCAGTTACAGGTTCTTGCGATTTGTCTTAAAGAATTACCTTCATTTCTTAAATTAATTACAGACTTTCTTTTTCTTTGCTTAACTGAGAGTATTTTGCCATTTTCTGCCCCTTACATTCAGGAATGACAAACTTGTGCCTATGCTACCTATATTTATAGTAATCATGGACCCTCACCTGTTAACAATAATGGGTGACAAAAGGTTAATTAGGTAACATGCTAGTTAACTCAGAGAACATCTAACAAAGACACTTTTATACTTAGGCCACTTATACTTAGGTTCTAACACTGTGTTATACACATTTCAGACTTTTAACTGACATGGGCTTCGGACTGAAATTCCCTTGCTTTGGCTGACCATTTCATTGAATTTGACAAGATTTACATTTTCATTTAAAAATTAAATTTTTGAATGCAATTCACTTATGATTATCAGCTTATATAAGTACACATCATATAATTAAATATTAAGTGTTTATAGACAAGTTTATATAGTTAAAAGCATAGATATTCATGAAAAACCTGGTTTCAAGCAGGTGTACTCAAACTTTTGACTGGTACTGTGTATATATATATATATATATATATATATATATATATATATATATATATATATATATATATATATATATATATATCCAGGTATTGACTGTTGATCTTCTAAAAAACTTAAAAAAAAAAATAGGAAGATATTGCATAGTCGGCAACCAGTTTGGGGTCATATAAGTACTAATATATTTGTGCAGTTTTTGCAAAGGCTTTGTTGGGTACACAAGCCATCATCTTATATATTATAGATTCTAAAACGATGACTCGTGTGTCTAGAAAAAAAAGGTTTTCTGAATAAGGTGTCTAGAAGGGCTAGTATTCCGATAGTATCCTAATACTAAGGGGGTATTCGGTATCACGTTTTCGGAATACTGGTATCCAGAATACGGACGGATTCATTCGGAATACCCTGTTAACATGGCATGGAATAGCTATTCAAATTTCCCACTATTCCAAAAACAACTGGAATCCTGATAGAACAGGACAACTGGAATAGGTACCCAGCTAGCAATATGGGTGCAGTCAATTGCACCTACCACGCGCGGCAGGTGCGCGACCTCATAAAAACCTACATTATCTCCTCACTGTTTGCTAGTACTGGGGAATTTAATATGTTCCTCAGCACGTCGCAGCAACACGGTTATGAACCAGTCGAGGTGGCGGACACGGCTGACTGGGTGATCCCCATTGTATCACCTGCTACCTTCTGGAAGGTCCCGGTAGCCAGGATACACATACAAACAGAAACTACCAATTGCTCAGACAAGGCATGACTGCGCAGGTTTGTTCTGGCCAGATCATCATGCAGCATGTGGCATAGATGAGTCGAGATGATACCTGGACACTATTTACTCATTGCTGAGCTCCTCATATGTGTGCCGGGGCCAGTACACCCTTTCAGCATATCTTCGCTTATGTTGGGGTTGTGTTGCTGGGTGTGCCTTGCATCATTCACATCCACATGTCGATGGACACGCTGCATGCTACCCACGTTTCCCATTGTTGCCTGTTTGTAGTCAGTGCTGGAATGGTAGTGTGCGCGAAGTTAACGCAGTCCTTTAATAAACATTATTCTGCTCATCACAAACCAGGTTTTGTGCTTGGCGCATACCTTCGAATATACCAGGATCACGCATATTGTGTGATGCATACATTTTATTTCTGCACAGCACAGAATAGATTGTGACGCGCAAAAGGACTTTTCAAATATGGCAACTTGGCACAATTTCGGCACAAACAGAACAAGCTGAAACTCGGAGCAGCTGATTCAAATTCAGCGCCGTTTTGAGACACGGGCGAGGGGAGGAGCCGACAGCACAGCAGAACAACGCAGTTAAACGAGGCAGTCTTCCCAGCGACAGCGAGTGGAAGCGACAGCAAGTGGGAGAAGTACAGCGTGGAAAAGTACAGAGCAGTTTAGAAGCAGAAAGGAGAAATTGCATCTTGAATTGCTTTAATCAGAAAACAGAGGACATTGGGGAAACACAGCCGCGTGTGTTTTTCTGATAACAAACAAGCTGAAACTCGGAGCAGCTGATTCAAATTCAGCGCCGTTTTGAGACACGGGCGAGGGGAGGAGCCGACAGCACAGCAGAACAACGCAGTTAAACGAGGCAGTCTTCCCAGCGACAGCGAGTGGAAGCGACAGCAAGTGGGAGAAGTACAGCGTGGAAAAGTACAGAGCAGTTTCGAAGCAGTTTGAAAGCAGGTTGACGGCTGCAGAAGAAACTAAACTTCAAAAAAAAAAAAACCCTCAACATGGTCTTCAAGCCAGTAATCTGTGACACCTGCTTGATGTGGGAAATCCGAGAAAACCCAGCGGAGCTAAACCAAGTGTGCGTAAAGTGCCGCGCGATCCAGGATTTGCATAAACTAGTAAGTATGCTAGAAATGGAGCTGGAAGAAGTGAGACAGCAACAAGATCTTGAGGAACTGGCACACCCACAATTCATGGAAGTCTGCATCACCCCTAACAGACTGAAAGCCACCAGGGAGATAGAAGGTCAGAACAGCTGGGTTCAGGTAGGCAGAAGCAGGGAAAAAAAGAAACTTCGTCAAACACAACCACCAGAAATCAAAACAACCAACAGATTTGAGTCACTTCAGAATTTTGATGAGCAGAACCAACAACAAGAGAATGAAAGGAACAACATCCAGGACCCCATTGACAGTGGTGACCAGACAGCAAAAAGAAGGGAGGTCATGATTGTTGGGGACTCCATATTGAGAAACACAGCAAGTTCAGTTCGCAGTTTGGACCCCCTTACTACAACAGTGTGCTGCCTTCCGGGAGCCTCGGTCAAGCACATCACTGAAAACGTGGACAGGCTCCTAGAACGAACAGGAGACGACCCGGTAGTAGTCGTCCACATCGGTACAAACAACATTGGAAGAGACAGACCAAAATCCCTGCAAAACAAATTCAGAGAGCTAGGAAGGAAATTAAAAGAGAAAACCAAAACTGTGGTATTTTCTGGTATACTACCCGCACCTTGCAAAGGACCATATGGACAGCTGGAAATAATAAATCAAAACCAATGGTTGAAGACGTGGTGCACACGGGAAGGCTTCACCTATCTTGATCATTGGACCACATTCTACAACGAGGACTATCTGTATAGACGGGATGGACTGCACTTAAATAACAAGGGAACCAGTCTACTCGGAGAAAAGATCCTCGAGCAGGTTCGGAAGCATTTAAACTAGAAAGGAAGGGGGGAGAAATCAACAAAAAAACAGAAGGGAGACCGCATCAAAACAAGAACAACAACTCAGGTAAGACAACCATTAAATGTGTTTATCTAAATGCTAGAAGTATCAGAAACAAAATTCTAGAACTTGAAGCTACTGCACTAACAGGTAACTATGATGTGATAGGTGTTACAGAAACGTGGTTATCTGAGAGTGATGGGGACGAATATAATATTTGTGGGTATACACTGTATAGGAAAGACAGGCAGGACAGAAGAGGAGGAGGGGTAGCGCTATACATAAGAAACAGTCTTGAAGCCCAGGTGTTAAACCTGGACAAAGAAAATAAAACCGAATCAATATGGGTCAGAATAACAGACAAAAATTAAAAAGGCATAATAATAGGAGCATGCTATAGACCGCCAGATTCAGACGGTGAGCACAATAATCTGTTATACAATGACATTAGAAATGTGTGTAGCAAAGGAGAAGCCATACTAATGGGGGATTTCAACTTCCCCCAAATAAAATGGGAAAACCCGGTGGGTAGCGCGAAGGATGAAATAGAAATGGTGGAAATGACAAATGACTGCTTCCTAACACAATTTGTGAAGGCACCGACTAGAGGGGAGGCATGCCTTGATTTAGTCTTTTCAAATAACGAAGATAGAATAACTAAAACAGAGGTCAGAGAACCACTGGCAAACTCAGACCACAACATGGTCTCATTTGAAGTGTTTTTTAAATCCCCAAAAGTAAAGACTAAAGCTAAGGTTTACAATTTTAGAAAAGCAAACTATGAAGGCATGAAACAGAGACTAACAGAAGTAGATTGGAGTAAAATAGAGAAAACACCCACAGAAGAAGGATGGTTGTTCTTCAAAAATGTAGTACTAGAGGCGCAAAACAATTATATCCCTAAAGTAGACAAATCTAAATGTAAAACTAAATTGCCAAAATGGTTTAATAGATCAATTAAAAAAAATATTCAGCAAAAAAAGGCACTTTACAGAGCATTAAAAAAGGACCAAAAAGAAAGTACGCAGAAAGAGTACACAGAACTGCAAATGCAAGTCAAAAAGGAAGTTAGAAAGGCCAAGAGAGAAATAGAAATGAACATTGCTAAGGGAGCTAAAACCAATTCCAAAATGTTTTTCCAATATTACAACAGCAAGAGAACATTCAAAGAGGAGATTAAATGTTTAAGAGATACAAATGGCAAAATCGTAGAGGAAGAAAAAAAAATAGCAAATATGTTAAATGATTACTTTTCACAAGTTTTTACAAAGGAAGATACTGACAACATGCCCCACATGTCATCCAGTTCCTATCCAGTTTTAAATAACTTTAGCATAACTGAGGCAGAAGTGTTAAAGGGACTAGGAGCTCTTAAAATAAACAAATCCCCTGGGCCGGATGAGATCCTCCCAGTAGTACTCAAAGAAATGAAAGAAGTAATTTACAAACCGCTAACCAAGATCATGCAGCAGTCTCTTGACACAGGGGTGGTACCGACAGACTGGAAAATTGCAAACGTAATACCGATCCACAAAAAGGGAAACAAAACTGAACCAGGTAACTACAGACCAGTAAGCCTGACTTCTATTATATGCAAACTTATGGAAACTATAATAAGATCCAAAATGGAAAATTACCTATATGGTAACAGAGTACTGGGAGACAGTCAACATGGTTTTAGGAAAGGGAGATCGTGTCTAACTAACTTGCTTGATTTTTTTGAGGATGCAACATCGATAATGGATAATTGCAAAGCATATGATATGGTTTATTTAGATTTCCAGAAAGCTTTTGACAAAGTCCCGCACAAAAGATTAATTCTCAAACTGAACGCAGTAGGGATTCAAGGAAACACATGTACATGGATTAGGGAGTGGTTAACATGTAGAAAACAGAAAGTACTGATTAGAGGAAAAACCTCAGAATGGAGTGTGGTAACCAGCGGTGTACCACAGGGATCAGTATTAGGTCCTCTGCTATTCCTAATCTACATTAATGATTTAGATTCTGGTATAGTAAGCAAACTTGTTAAATTTGCAGACGACACAAAAGTAGGAGGAGTGGCAAACACTGTTGCAGCAGCAAAGGTCATTCAAAATGATCTAGACAAGATTCAGAACTGGGCAGACACATGGCAAATGACATTTAATAGAGAAAAGTGTAAGGTACTGCACGCAGGAAATAAAAATGTACATTATAAATATCATATGGGAGATATTGAAATTGGAGAAGGAATCTATGAAAAAGACCTAGGAGTTTTTGTTGACTCAGAAATGTCTTCATCTAGGCAATGTGGGGAAGCTATAAAAAAGGCTAACAAGATACTCGGATACATTGTGAAAAGTGTTGAATTTAAATCAAGGGAAGTAATGTTAAAACTGTACAATGCACTTGTAAGACCTCATCTTGAATATTGTGTGCAGTTCTGGTCACCTCGCTATAAAAAAGATATTGCTGCTCTAGAAAGAGTGCAAAGAAGAGCGACCAGAATTATTCCGGGCTTAAAAGGCATGTCATATGCAGACAGGCTAAAAGAATTGAATCTGTTCAGTCTTGAACAAAGAAGACTACGTGGCGACCTAATTCAAGCATTCAAAATTCTAAAAGGTATTGACAGTGTGGACGCAAGGGACTTTTTCAGCCTGAAAAAAGAAACAAGGACCAGGGGGTCACAAATGGAGATTAGAAAAAGGGGCATTCAGAAACAGAAAATAGGAGACACTTTTTTACACAGAGAATTGTGAGGGTCTGGAATCAACTCCCCAGTAATGTTGTTGAAGCTGACACCCTGGGATCCTTCAAGAAGCTGCTTGATGAGATTTTGGGATCAATAAGCTACTAACAACCAAACGAGCAAGATGGGCCGAATGGCCTCCTCTCGTTTGTAAACTTTCTTATGTTCTTATGTTCGAAAGAATAATTCTTACCTTGCCAATACCCCTCTGTGCGGTGCGCAAACTTTTCGAATATCAGGTCCAATAACACTTAAGTTGCACACTTTTTTTGCAGTGCACTTTTGGAACGAGCACAATCATGCGTCATATGTGCGTGACACGTCATGAATGCACTATAGTAGCGCGATTAAAACTTGCATGTAAACCCCACCACTGTTAAACAAAGGCACAAAAAATACTATCAGCATCAGTATGACCCAGTCAATCCTGGCTGCATGTTGCTCTACCTGATGCTCTTATTGATACTGCTGATCATTGAAACTGTAATTACTGTATAAATAGTGTTGCTGTAAATAAGGATGTTGCCACACACAAAAGAACAAAACAAAAAAAACAGAGTTCCCAATATTTGTCATTCAGTACAATGTAACAGATGCAAATTCATAAAGCAAAACAATGTTATATTATAAACAGTAGTGTTACAGTATATAAATCAAATAAGTTGACAAAGGCAGCTGGTCCAAACTATAGAAGTGTAAAGGAAAACATACAAAGGATCAATTGTAACATTTCACTGGCCATCCAGTCTCTCCTCTCTGTTAGGCCACAGATTTTCATCCACATCGTACCTAATGTCCCTCGCAATGAGAGAAAAACCTATATGCATGCTGCAGCCATTCCCTGCAATCTTCTGCCATGATGTTCTCACAACCAGCATTCATTGCATCCAACAAAGACATCTGATCTTGAGGCCAGTGGTCATAAACCTTCCACTTCCATGCAGAGAAAAACTCCTCAATGGGGTTGAGGAAGGGGGAATAGGGTGGGAGGAATTCCATGGCCATGTGTTGGTGGGCAGCAAACCATTCCCTAACTAGAGCGGAGTGATGAAAGCTGACATTGTCCCAAACTACTACATAATTTGGCAAGTCAGCCCTCACCAGCTGTCTCTCATCAACAGGTACAAGATGGTTGTAAAGAGCCTCCAAGAAAGCTAAAAGATGACCCATGTTGTAGGCCCAATGGTGGGGATGTGGGCAATGACACCTTGATCTGATATAGCAGCGCACATGGTTATGTTACCCCCACATTGGCCTGGCACAATCAGTGTGGCTCTGTGTCCAATAAGGTTACTGCCACTTTTTTGGATTTTGTTCAAATTTAAACCAGCCTCATCTACATGCACAAATACACATATTGTTATCTATTTCAAAAGCAGGTCTTAGCCAGGCAATAGTACTGTAAAAGGAAAGACATTACTGTACTCTGATGAGGCCTTACCTGTACATATTAATATCTCATCTCCTTCACCCTGTTGCTGTTCCTCTCAAAAGGGACCTTGTACAGGTGCTTCACACGGAGCTGGTTTCTTTTTAGCACTCTGTCAATCGTCGAAAAGCTCACAGAATTGATGTTTTGAAACACGGCTTCATCCTGTACAATTGCGCTCTGAATCTCCGAATGGCAGTGTTTGCTGTGACCATGTCAACAATTGCTGTCTCCTGTTCGGGGATGAAAACTTTTCCTCTTCCGCCAGAATGGGGCAGCTGTTCAATTCTATAATGAATACAGTAAGCACTGATGGACAAAGACAATATGGAAATTGCAAAGCTGCATGCTTTCACAGAGATTGTACTGTAATACTGTGAAAAAATGTGTTGCATGATCACATACCTGTTTTTATTCCTGAAAGTCATTATAATTGATACAACAGGTTCGGCTGAGATTAGGCTAAACCCTCTGCCCAGCTTCTGTCATGAAAAGGCCATGGTGGTCTACAATTGTGGCCTGTATTTCATTCAAAATATTTGACCCCTTCCCCTTCCCCTTCCCCCAGCTCTACCACCACTCATACAGACCCCCCCCCCCCTTCCTCTTGCACCTCCAGGTTGTTGTTCCTGTCTATCTGCTACTTGTTCTTGCTCAATTTTTACAACAGTGACCATTAATTCACTGGTAATATATATATATATATATATATATATATATATATATATATATATATATATATATATATACATACAGGGCCATGAAAAAGTATTAACCCCCTGTCTAATTTTTTGCATTTTTTAATATTTCTGACACTGAATGTTATCAGATCTTCAACCAAAATCTAATATTAGATAAAACGGACTCTGAGTGAACAAATAACACAAAAAATTGATATTTATTTCATTTATTTATTAAAGAAAGTTATGCAACACTCAATACCCCTGTGTGAAAAAGTAATTACCCCCTTAAACTCAGTAACTGGTTATGCCACCTTTAGCAGCAATAACTGCAACCAAACACTTCCTGTAGTTATTGATCAGTCTCTCACAGCGCTGTGGTGGAATATTGGCAAGCTCCTTTATGCAGAACTGCTTCAACTCGTGACATTTGTGGGTTTTCAAGCATAAACTGCTCGTTTCAGGTCCTGCTAGAACATCTCAATAGAGTTTAGGTCTGGACTTTGACTAGGCCATTCCAAAACTTTAAATTTCTTGTTCTTCAACCATTCTGATGCAGTCTTGCTTGTGTGTTTTGGATCATTGTCTTGCTGCATGACCCAGCTGTGCTTCAGCTTCAGCTTCAGCTTCAGCTCAAGGACGGATGGCCTGACATTCTCCTGTAGAATTCTCTGATACAGAGCAGAATTCATGGTTCTTTCAATGACGGCAAGTCGTCCAGGTCCTGATGCAGCAAAGCATCCCCAAATCATGACACTGCCACCACCATGCTTGACCGTTGGTATGAGGTTCTTACTGTGAAATGCACTGTTTGGTTTTCGCCAGACATAACGGGGCCCATGTTGGCCAAAAAGTTCCACTTTTGACTCTTCTGTCCATAGAACATTGTTCCAGCATTCTTGAGGATCATCCAGGTGTTTTTTGGCAAACTTGAGACAAGCATTAATGTTCTTCTTAGTGAGCAGTGGTTTCTGCCTTGCTACTCTGCCATGAATCTCAGTTTTGCCCAGTGTATTTCTAATGGTGGAGTCATGAACACTGACCTTAGCTGAGATGAGAGAGGCCTGCAGATCCCCGAATGTTGATCTAGGATTCTTTGTGACTTCCTGGATGATTTTACGCCTTGGTCTTGGAGAGATTTTGGCAGGACGGCCACTCCTGCGTGTGAGGGAAATTTATGTATTCCAGTATAATTCTATATTTTTCTTGTAATTGCTGAGTTAATCCTGCATTCTTTCTCTCATCTCCCCTCACCAAACCTAAAATGCAAGCTTCAAAAGAAACTAAGGAAGCAGTCTGTAGATCTGCTGGCCAGGACCAGGAAGAAATGAACAAGATTGTGTTGATTAGATAAGAAAGAGTGTCTGTTTTTCTAAATGGTCAGACTCTGACAAAATGGTTGTTTCTAGCCCAGGTGTTAAAATGTCTATTGAAATTTATGAGTACACCTAAGTGGGTTAGAGAATGTCTTTCAGTTAGATTTGTCATTGAGTAAACCTTTAAAATGTTTAGATGAGTATACATAGTTTTCCTAAAACTTTCTAAATACATGATTGACACTAACATTTTGTTCATAAATTTCTTAAACTAACATTACCAAACACTATACACATTGTGATGATTGCTGTCTGTCAGATTGTATTATGATAACTGTCGTTGTGACATTAAGGATTGAAAATATTTGTTTTGTGCCTTACAATGTCATTTGGCACACACATGGTTAAATCTGTAGAGAATAAGTTACAGTTTAAAATGAACAAATAGTACTTTATAACCAAATATAATTGAGTAGCCATATATAATCTTTCTGTGGGCAACATGAATATGAAGGTGTTATAGAGACAGGAAGGAGCACAGTGGAGTTATTGATAAAATAGACTTTTCTTAAGTTACCTTTTAAGAATATATTTGATGGACAGCCTTATCCAAGGCGTGGACAAGAATTCTTTGAAGATCAAGGACACACCTTTTTCTAAGGACAACTGCCAATGAGGTTACATTTTGGGTCAATCCCAAATGATTAGCTGGTGTCTCAGAACACCCATCTCATGCCAATTTTAAAAGACCGGAAATCGAATGATTTGGGGGTCTTGATTTTTCCATCCATTCAAGATCTATTCAGGACCTATTCTTTGAGGAATATATATATATATATATATAGATATAGTTATAATATATATATATATATATATATATATATATATATATATATATATATTGGAAGCTACAGAAGATGCCTTGTTGGAGAAAACCTTCTTCAACATAAAAACTTCAATCTGCCTTGGAACTGAACTTTGAATTGAACTGCAACCAAATGACAATGTCTTTGAAGAGGATTAACTGCAATTGATTTTCTATATGGGATTTTAAAAGAAAAACTTTGCACATTGTTCTTGGAAATCTAACAATTTGCAACGAAACTCCAGGACTCTTAAATCAAATTTTGCACATTAGTGGACTCTTTTTACAACTGGACTTGCAAAACTTTGAAACATTCTAAAACCTTTCTTCAAGCTCTACAAGGGTAAATATATCATTCTTAACCTATCAAGAGTTGTCTATAGCTGTGTAGGTCTATAGACATTGTCATCACAAATATATTGCAAGTGTCATGGACTTTCTTATGTTATGTTGTTATGATGTTATATTATCAGGAATCTACATTGAATGAACCTTAATCTAATTTGTCTATCTTTGCCTGGAGATTACGATCAACACCTTGAATGCACCAGGCACTCAGGAAACAAAAAGCTAATCAAACCTGTCTCCGTGATTTAATTAACCCATCTAGGGAGACAGAGGTGGTTTAGCATAGGAGTCTGAAAAAGAGAGAAAAATAGCTTAAAAGATTTGAGACAAATTTCACATCATATTGGTTTAATACCACTATGAGTACAAGATGCATGTATTTTTTTTTTTATTCTTAAATTGCCTAACAAGTATAGAATAACCCAGGTAATAAATCCCTAAGAGAATTAAACTGCTTGCAATGTCTAACCAAAGTCTCAACCAGACATGTTTGGTGTCTAAAGAAATGTAATTTCTTATAGTAAAAATAACAGGAATTCAGAATAAAATCTGAATTATTTAGCAAAAGTTATGCATGTTTTAAAAAGTTTCCCCTTTCCAGATTATGATAATCAGACAGAGGAATGCGGGGGAGCAATGAATCAAGATTGCAAGCCCATGTGCTACAAAATAGCCAATCGGAGCATGCAGCAAGAAATTCAAATAATCTCTTTCTTTGAAAAGTATAAAACCCCTGCTTTAGCCCAGCTCCTTGCTGCCCCAAACCTCTGCTAGCTGCCCCAGACTTAAGAAGACTCTAAGAAACTAAAGACTGCACCTGGAGCCCTCAGCTCTGAGTATTATCATCAAGGTTGGGAGCCCTGACACTCGGAGGAACGCAAGGTAACGGAACTCTAAAAGTGACTACTTTTCAGGCTAGGTAACAATACTCTTAAAATATCTATTCAGGTATTGTGACCCCTTGTGTCAGTATGTAATAGTATTTCTTTGGTGAATTGTTGTTTTAAACCTTAGTTCTCTTTGTGATGCTTTTATGTGACATTTAATTGTGTAACTGTTTTGTGTGATTTTCAAACTTATTTTGGTTGCATGCTTAATAAATACCATCTTTCTAAGAAGAGGTTCCCAATATTGAATCATTTGCTCATGTTGAACAAACACGATTCATGAACTTTGAACAGTCTGGAATGTGGTCTATTTTTGGGTTGTTGTAACGTGTAAACCTGCCATCATTTTCAGAGAGCGATATTTGTACATTACAATAGCACCCACAGCTCCAACTGGAGGTCCCACCAATATCTTGACTATCGAAGGTATCTCTTTATCCCCTACAGTTCTTGGAGGTCCTTTAATTTATTTCCCTTAAGAATATATTAACTGCCTACAATAGTACCCACAGCTGTTAGATATAGAATAGCCATTATGTGAAGTCTTTGCTTATCCATGTGTGCTATATAATAAAACTAGTTAAAAATCATTATTTCTTAAATTATCTGTGTTTTTTTGTTTGAAACAAGGTGCACTTTTACAGAGAGTAAACATTCCTGATTTAATGAATTAAAATTAAGCCAGAACTGCGCATTACTATTGGAGTAATGTATTGCTGTAGTTTATAGCATAATTGGTGAACTACTTTAATAGTAATTTGTGAGGAAACAATGTTGTGATATAACCTTAGATGTAAAAATGTAAATATACATGACATGGGAAGATTCACTACTGGCCCAAACTTTCTCCATTTGGACACTATGGCTCTGACTATATTTTAGTGGAGCCCCAGAGCCTTAGAAATGGCTTGGTAACCCTTTCTAGACTGATAGGCATCAGCAACTTTTTTTCTGGAGGTCTTCAGGAAGTTCTTTAATCGTGGCATGATGTGCCTCTAGAACTTGAGTGCTGACAACTTCACTGTGATGGTAAACGCCAATGTTAATCAGATTTATATTGGGCAGGACTGGCCCAAATCAGGCCTGATAGTTAACCAAAGTATTCAAACAGCTGACCCTAATTATCCCTTTTAATTGGGTTGAGTTAACTAGGGGGGTGTGACGAAGTGCCCACCCCTGTGTGTATTTTCTGTTACATGTTGCGTGTGGTGTGTTAAATGTTGGTGTATAGTCACTGGTACATGGGATATAAACGGGTCTGTGTAACACAAGTGTTTAAAATGTATATTTGTATTTAGTCACGAGGATTGCACAGCACTTCACGTGCAAGTAAAATGTAATATGTGAGCAAGGGGAATTGCACTTTATTAATTCACGTGCAGGTGTACCGCGACTCCAATTGAATGATTGATTAGCAGTCGAGTCAAACTTCACCTCTCTCTTGTTATTTATTTCCTGGCTCTGGTCTGACGTCACCCACTCCGGCCATCTTTGTGACACGTGGTGTCATCATGGGATTACCAGTGCCCCCTAGACGCAGACCAGAGCAGGAACAGCAATTTCTGACAATTTTTTTTTTTAAAACAAGAAGACGTCATCAGGCTGAGGGACTGGATCCGGGACAATGCTGGGCTGGAGGCACAGTCCATGTCTATAGCCATCCGGGTCCTGCGGCTGATGGACAGGGAGCGATGGGAGGCATATGAGAGGGAACACACCCCAAACTCCCTGGAGAAAGGTGTGGAGTTGGTCCTCTGCTACCTGGAGGCAGCTATAAATGGAACAGCAGCCCAGGTAGCAGGGTCTCCAGCAACCAGGCGGGGTGATTCGCGGGGATCCAAAGCCCAAGAGGGAGCTGTTCCCATCTACCCCAGCAGAGGGTGAGTGCATGCTGGGATCACTTCCCCTACCATTACCACCTGGAGAAGAGGAGCAGGTGCTTCCTCTGCCTCCATCACCTTCCCCTGCAAGTGAGGAGATCCGCACCAGTCCTCTGCAAGTAAGGGAGAGCCGCACCAGTCCCCTGCAAGTGAGGGAGAGATGCACTAGTCCCCTGTAATAAGGGTAGACTACACACCGCTCACACCTCCACCGCCATGAGACTACACGCTGCTCCCACGTCCACCGCCAGGAGACTACATGCCTCCGCCACCTCCGTCGCCAGGAGACTACACGCCTCTGCCACCTCTACCGGCAGGAGCAGAGCAGCAGGAGCTGCCTCTGCCTCCTCCACCAGAAGAGGGTGAATGCCTGCTGGGTCCCTGTCTACCAGCACAGGGTGAATGCCTGCTTGGTTCCCATCCACCAGCAGAGGATGAATACCTGCTGGTATCACTTCCCCCACAATCACGAGGAGAGGAGCAGGCGCTGCCTCTCTCTTCACCAGAAGGACCAGAACTAGATGCTGGCGGTCCTCAGCAGCCCTTGCATAGGC
Organism: Polyodon spathula; assembly: GCF_017654505.1. Taxonomy (NCBI): domain Eukaryota; kingdom Metazoa; phylum Chordata; class Actinopteri; order Acipenseriformes; family Polyodontidae; genus Polyodon; species Polyodon spathula. The sequence goes on from NC_054549.1 coordinate 79,417, forward strand.
TGCTGAGGGAAGCGCAGGGAAAAACCGCCCGGCCGCAGTGGCCAAGAAGAGGACCAACACCCAACACCTGACTCCCTGCCTCGCTTTGCCCAAGGATTCCTGCCTCGCTTTGCCCAGCTGCCTCCTGCCCTGACTTCGCCCAAGGATGCCTGCCTCGCTTTGCCCAAGGATGCCTGCCTCGCTTCGCCCAAGGATGCCTGCCTCGCTTCGCCCAAGGATGCCTGCCTCGCTTCGCCCAAGGATGCCTGCCTCGCTTCGCCCAAGGATGCCTGCCTCGCTTCGTCCAAGGATGCCTGCCTCGCTTCGTCCAAAGATGCCTGCCTGGCCTCACCCGGGTTTGCCTGTCGCGCCGCATCACCTGGGGTTGTTGGAACTGCTTCTAAGGGGTTGCAGTCAGCTCTGCTTGGCCACAGGGGTCAGTGTGGCTGGAGCCCCACCAGAGGGAGCTGCCTGCTATGAAAAAAGGGGGAGAGGTCAGGAGACCACCTTCCCCGCAGCAATTTCGCTGCCAGAGATCTTGGGGGAGGTCTGAAAACCACCTACCCCAGCAGCTTTCCCACTGCTGGACTTGCCCTGGCTGAAGGAGTCAGTCTGTGAGCTGTCAGCACGTCCGCTGACAGCCGCACCATTGGCAGCATTTCTGGGGGGGGGGGGGGGGTGACAAAGTGCCCGCCACTGTGTGTATTTTTTTTCTCGGGGTTGTGTGCTCGGTGAGTGGAGAACGGGATTGGAGACGGAGGTAAAGATAATAAGAATAGTTAAAAAGTATTAGTAGTAAAATATCTGCTCACAGTGTTTTGTTTAGTCCGTTTTGTTTGTCTGGTTATTTTGGCGAATGTGCCGTGTCCTGTTTTAGTATTGTTACAACCATTTATTTTCTGTCTGTCTGTTCATTCATTAAATGCTGAGCGAGACCATTCTCTCAGCTCCACCAAACTTCACCTCTCTCTTGTTGTTTATTTCCTGGCTCTGGTCTGATGCCACCCACTCTGGCCGTCTTTGTGACAAGGGGGCAATAACTTTTTCACACCTGAAGATTGCATGTTTGATTACCTTGCACACCAAAACAAATGAAATAAGCACCAAACTTTGGTGTCATTTTTTCTCTCAGACTCCCTCTATATACTACTACAACCCACAAAAAGATCTGACCAAATTCAAGGTGGAAAATGTGCAAAAATGCAGAAAATCAGACAGGGGGCAAATACTTTTTCACGGCACTGTATATATATATATATATATATATATATATAGATATATATATATATATATATATATATATATATATATATATATATATATATATATATATATATATATATATATAATGTCTGTGTGTGTTTAGGTATTGATTGTTCATTGAACAATTTACCAGTTCCAATTTGCAACTGTGAGGTAAGGTTGAAAGCATGTGGGATTGATTGCTTTCAACTGAACAAATTAATTCATTTAGTTTCACAAGACTTACTATATTACAGTTTTTCTCAACTGATTTGGCACATTTTTTAATTAAGTTCCGTGTTCTCAAAACAGTTAACACAACCATCGAAACAGACTTCCATTTCGCAAAACAGCCTAAATCCATTGCTTTCATTTCCAATAAACCTCTTCTCAAAATCAAATATTGCCATCAAAATTATACACACTTGTCATCTATTGATTAGCTTATGTCTTCAGCTTTTTCCACAAAGGTAAAATAGTATCAGAATGTTTAGCAATCCACTTTTTACTGTATTTACATTTTTTCCCTTATATAAGACATGTCTATCTGTTTACGTATTTGTAAATTGTATTACGTATGTGACACATACATAAAGTATGTCTATTTTTCCTGTTGATTTAGGTATAGATATCACTGAAGAGTTGCACATCAAATCACAGTTTGCCTCCAATGACACAAATGTTTAGTGACCAATGACTTTATTCTTTATCCATCCTTTCATTTCTATCAAGCCAAAGTATTTCAACGACATCACAGTGGATGTCGCCTCTGGCCATGCATCTTGGAAAAAAGCTAAACTTGGCACGCATCTGCCATTAAGTCTTCCCAGGCCTCTTCCATGGCCTGGAAATGTCATGCATATTTACGTTGTATATCTAGGGTTTGTGTCACAACTGTGTCCTCGCCACTTACCATTAAAGCAAATACACATTATAGCTCACAATGCAATTATTAACCATAATAAAGACAATACCTCAATAAGAACTAGCGATTCTGGCTTAATTATCACTAGATTCAGGAGGAAAAGAGATTAACAATTAATATTGTGTATGTTTAAGTATTTCACATCAATCATAAATGTGTATTTGTTATGAGACAAAAATAAACCTAACAATCCAAATTATTACATTTATTCATATTCTCAAAGGAAGAAGAATAAAGGATGGGCTTCAAAGATAAAACATATGTATAAAGAAGAAACAAATTAAAATATTCAAGGAAAAGTAATGCACTGTTAAATGTTCATAATAAATCCTTGATGTGCTCTCTGGTCATAGAGTTTTGCATTAGTTAAATAGTCTTAATAGTTCATCACGCATTGTTCGATTCAGTCACGCATGACGTATACATGCGCCAGCTTCCACGTAGCCAAGTACGCATGTGACGATATCAATATCATGGCTTCATTTAAGTTACTTGTAAACACACAATATAAGTTTGATACTTATTCTGTTGGTGTGATGTTTAAAAGAAAGTCTTAACACAGCCATCCTCTCTGTATAAGTTAGCTGTGCAGCAGCACAGTATCTCTGTGAAGTCTGTACTGTATGCAAAAGCTTTTGTCGTTCTGGAGGCAGCCCAGTTTGAGTTTAAATAACACGATGTATTGCCTTTCCCCTGTTCTTAAACAGATCTTTGTCGGTCCTTCCATTGGTTCACAGTATTTGATAGACAGTTGCGTGTCACACAAAAAGTGAGTTGGAAATGGAACGTATCCACCTATTTAGTTATCACAGGAGTTTACATTTATCATTTAAACTTCCAATTCAATATAACTTTAGTTACATTTATTGGAGACACATACACATTTCAGTTTCATTCCCTATACAAAATTATGATTACAAGCATATAAAACACATCATAATACAATCAAAGGATAATATTTAAAAATAGTTTAGTTCATAATACATTTAAAACACAATAAACACTTCAGATTTACTGGGAAACTTACTTAAAATAACTATTAAACTTGTGTCCACAAGTTATGTAATTAAAAATGATTCTTAAAGCATTCTAACTAACTTTTAACACAATATTGGTACAACTGCATTGTCACTTGACAAGTTTTATGACACATTAGGAGACAATCAGATAGCATTTTGGAAGGTGAGCTTCAGTGAATTAACACAGTTTGTGTTCCGCGCCTTATCTACAACCTTTGAAGTAGATCTGACTAAGAATGTCCTGGAATTGGTGTTAATAACCCAATCCACACATCGTGTCAATACAGACAAGAGTTTGAATTAAATATATGGAAAATGCTTATATTAAAATTAATTTAACCATGAATTTCCTTGACAGAAAAGCGTTGCCCTTTCATTTGTGGTGTTATCGTACTTTTTCCACCTTCAGGATGAAAAAAACTCCTCGATGGGATTCAAAAAGGGAGAGTAAGGTGGAAAGAACACAATTACAAATCGTGGATGGGCTTGAAACCACTCACGCACCAGTGCTGCATGGTGGAAACAGACATTGTCCCACACTATAACACATGTCATCAATTGCGGCCCCTCCATCTCTCGCTCTTCTGGGGGAATGAGTTTCCCATTGAGGGAATCCAGAAAGAGCAGCATCAGTGCAGTGTTGTAGGGGCCCAAAATGGCATTAAGAGCCACTACCACGTTTCTTGAAATGGCTGCACACATTCCCTCTGCACCGACCAGGGACCTGCACTGTGGCACACTGACCATTAACATTTCTCCCTCTTTGTCTTTTCTTCATAAGGTTGAATCCAGCCTCGTCTATGTAAATGTACTTGTGAAGAGTGAGACTGGCATCAAGCTCAATTATCATCTAGGAGAGCATACGGTACAGTTAGTAATTACATTAGTAACATTACACCTTCCAGAATACAGTAATTTCACAGTAAATAAACAAATAAGGTAGCTACATAGTTTACATTATAATGTATGCAGTTAAACAGAGAGGAATACAGAAAATTACGTACCTGAACATACTGAAACCTTGCCTCCTTCACTCTGGCAGAGTTTCTTTCGAATGCCACCCTGTAGCCATGCTTCATTAGGATGGCATTCCTTGTCAGGACAATGATGAATGCTGGTGAAAACTTTATTGTCCTGGATGATTCTCTGCTGTATATGTTTCAAACTGATGGCATTGTTTTGGATGACCATATCTACTATTACTGTTTGTTGTTGCTCAGTGAATAGCTGTCCTCTTCCCACTGAAGGTGGTCTTCTATCTATTCTAAAAATTGAACAAAGTATTCAATTGAGATAATTAAAGTAAATTGGAAAAAAATTTGGCTGGACCCTCTGCCCAGTCTCTCGCAAGGTTAGACCACGACTGATGACATGATCAATTATAGTCGCCCTCAAGTCACTCAAGATCCTTCTTCTGACTTGCCCTCTCTCTACCTCCTCCTCTGCCTCTTCCTCTTCCTCTTCCCTTCCCTTCCCTTCCCTTCCTCCAGCTCTCTCGTTGTACTTGATCCTGCTCCATTGCTTACCAACAAAGTTGAGTTCACATGTGACTCCTTTTATACATAATGGAGGGCTGATTGATGATTGCACAATTAACCAATTTGTATTTGCTTAAAAATGTGCTTGACATTTGCATTTTGTGTGAAAGCAATCATAAAAGATAGTGTTTTGCAAAACACGCTACTATTGTAAGGTTTGCATTAATTGTTTTGAAAATGTAGATAACATTGCTATCTACCCCTGACTGTACGACTCCCCCTGCACTCCACACTGTAGTGCCTTTACCAGGGGAGACACCCTCACTCCCTCCCTGCACTCCCGCCTGACTGTATGACTCCCCCTGCACTCCACACTGTAGTGCCTTTACCAGGGGAGACACCCTCCCTCCCTCACTGTGCTCCCCCTGACACCCTAACTCCCTCCCTGTGTCACAGGTGAAGAACCACTGTGTTTGTGTTGTTGTATTTTTTTTCTCACTGTGTGCACTGTTGACTGTTTCTATTGAATCTGATGCACTGAAACACTTTTTTTTTATTATTTTGACTGTACTATCTGTGATACCGCACTGCACTTTCACTAGCACTGTGAATAGGTCCCGCCTTAAGCATACTGCATGACCGCTGATTTAGTTGACAGGGGGAAGGGGTTCTATAAAGGGGGTGTCTAGAGAACTTTTTTTTTTTTTTTTTTTTTTTACCAATACTTTCTGTGCAACTGCTGGGATTACTAATTGTGTGTTTTCAACTGCGGAAGGGAAGCTCCGAGTAGTATTTTTAGACTTTTTAATTCTGTTTTTAGTGGGAACTTCCTTGTGTGTGTGTACATTTTAAACGTGAACCTAACCCTGTGGAGAATTAATAAAGTTTGTTTTATTAATTTTAAACTCTCCATTGTTGTCGTGTGTGGAAATCGAAAAGAACCTGTGTAGGCTACGAAGGTCCTTGCCCTTCTGAAACCCAATGTGACATAGTCAACCTCTTACATTCAAGTCTTTTTAGCATACTGGTTATCACTGTCACCCTACCAGAGACAACTGTACGACACCCCCTGCACTCCACACTGTAGTACCTTTACCAGGGGACACTCTGGTTTCGGTAATAACTGCACACAGTCACACAGAACTGAGTTTTGAATGATGGTTCAAAAGCTGTTTTATTGCAGAAAGTAAGAAAGAATTCAAGCAACCCATTCCATAAAGTAAGTCTTTTTTTTTTTTTTAAGTTTTCAGAAAATAAAAATCAATTAGCTCTCATAATTTCAATTGGTGAGAGAGGGTTCATTCAATGAAGCAACTACTGCAGCTCCCAAGTTGGAACAAGAACCAGCAGAGACAGACAGACAGAATGTTGTCCACTTTTCTTTCTGAAATAATGGAGTTTCAGGCACTTCATTTAGACGTTGACACTACAATACAAAACACAAAATGAGAAAACAAATTGTTAGTCACATTTTATATATGTGTAATATATATATATACATACACACACACACACACACACACTACCTCTAGGTTTGTAACTTACCTGCCAAACAGTTGTTGACACTTTTCGTGTCTCCTTTGAGAGCGGAGAGCGTGATCTCATTGCCTTTGACGCTCTGCACTTTAAATGTCTCATAAGGTGGAACGAGAACTTCTTCCTCGTGCTTTTTCGAAGAATACATAGTAATCAGCACACCTTGGCAAGTATTTATGCTGAACACAGTCCCGTCTTTCCCAGCAAAACCCTTTGCCCTGTCTTTATCCACTGAACATGAAGCAAACTGACCGAAGCGCACGATTTCATTGACTTTAACGGTCCTGCTAATGGTCTCACCTCTGAAGACATCACGACAGCCCGAGTTCTGTTCCTGGTGGAGTATTTTCAAGGCCATAGTCAAGTAGAAATGCAGAGCTTTGAACGGAAAAGTATTGTAATTCGACCCGCCGCCATTTCGTACCGCTGTGTTGAATTGGCAGAACAACGGCGTGCTCATAGTGTATGCGTAGATCGCAGTCGCTTGCTCTAAAGTTAAGTGTGGGTGTGCATTTTTTGTCATGTACTTAATACCAAAATTCCAACCGCTTTTAAAATCGATCTTTTTATCTGCCAATTCTTTGCCTAGATAGTCTGACTTTATTGTGTTGGACATGTTATCTTCGCAATCGATATATAAATCCGTCCAGATCCCAAAAACCATGGTACAGATTACCATATGTTGTTGGAGAAAAACTGCTACCACAAGTCGATGGTGTTCAGGGCTACCTGTGGGGGGGTGGGGGGGTGGGGGGGGGGTGGTGGGGGGTGTCTCTAAGGAAACTGATTCCCTTTTACCGGCCGGTTATCCCCTTCCTTGGGGGAAGGAACACAAATTCCAAAATCGATACAGCCATCTTCTTCACTGTCCAGTTAGTTTAGATACTCCTGGAGAGAGAGAGAGAGAGAGAGAGAGAGAGAGAGAGAGAGAGAGATAAACAATACACAACATTATATATGAACAGCTTCATTCCAAAAAGCTCTATATCCATTTTCACTTTTTTTGGTAAATTGATGTGTTTATTTAAAAATTTAAAGTGTTATTAATTCCTATGTTAGTAGAAACAATAATACAAAGAAGTTACAAGTGAAATATCGCAATGTTTCGCATGAAGATTTTTACACTGTGTGATAACACTATGTAACACAATTTTTGTTCCTGGGTAGTAAGTGTTATTTCCTAATTGCTTATGTCTCAAAAGTAAAGGCTATTACAGTATAATACTGTAAAATATTACAGTATAATCATAAATCTCGAAAAACTACTCACTTCTAAATCTTTTGTAGTCATTTTTGTGTTACTTTGGTATAAATACATGTTACTTTGGATTTTACATATTTTGTTTTTTTTTGACTATGTGAACGAAAAGACACACATTTGCCTGTTTTCCCATTGGAAATAGTGATATTTTGAAGTATCAGTGTCCTGGTCACAAAAGCAAAGTCTGTGGGGAATAATAGCCATTTTCTATAATTTTGAGGCATAAGCAATTAGGAAATAACACTTACTACCCAGGAACAAAAAAAAAAAAAAAAAAAAGTGTTACACGGTGTAATAAGGGTACCTCTCCAGTTGGAAATCTATAGCAATATCTGGAAATGTATGAAATTGGCATAGAGCATTTTGGAATGAAGTTCTTCAATTGTATATAATAAACTTGAACTCTCTCCCACAACTTTTTATAAGTTGTTAAAACAATTTTAAAAAGTCAAATTAATAATTAATAACTAACAATTAAGCAAATTGTTTTAGTTCAATTGATGAGAAAGGGTTCACTCAATGAAGTAATTGAGAGCAGCTCCTCAGTTCAAACAAAAATCAGCAGAGACTGAGAAACAGACAGACAGACATAGAGTGACAGAGACACAGACAGTACAGATGCAGACATACAGACACAGACTTACAGAGGCACAGACCAATACAGAGACGCAGAGACAGACATTTAGAAGTTGGAACTTACCTGTCGATGCTAATGCAGCCTTCAAATTGAGATCAGAGATCCAGGCTGGCTTATATACGATTTTTAAATGGGCAGATCTGTCTTTGTGTGTGTGTGTCATGTGAATCCTTATCATAGTCGCTATCATCTATAACTATTGTAAATTTATGCAATTTGAAATACTTATGTACGAATACTTTGATATATATATATATATATATATATATATATATATATATATATATATATATATATATATATATATATATATAACTTATAAACTTATGGCATATTATTAAATGAACATGTTATTAATAAGAAATATATATACTGGTAACAATCACAGTGACATATATACAGTAGAACCTCAGAGTTATGAACACCTCAAGAATGGAGGTTGATTGTAACTGCTCTAGTTTTTCTTTCAAATGTTAACAGGTGAACACTGACTTCATGCAGCTGAACACTGACTTAATAGCTGTCTGTCTATCTATCTAATAGGGATGAAACAATAGTAAATTTCCACGATACAAATAGTTGAGAGCCCACTCTCACGATACACTGATTATCACGATAGTAGCTGTTATTTTTCAATTACTTTTTTTAACTGAATAAAAAGAAAATATAACAAGTAATGTTGTTTTTTTTTCTCTGTGGGATATCGTCTGCAACATAAGGAAGCTACAGACTTTAAAAAGGAGCAAGATTCTAGCAAGAATGAAAAAACCTACAAGCACACAAGTGAAAGAAAAATAATCTTAATGAAATTATCCTTACATTACCATCATTACTGTTGCAAAAAAATGATACATTTAAGTCTGTCAAAATGGGACTGCAAGCTTTTTTCCTCCTGCTTTATTTACACATTTTATTTATGTATTTAAATGGACTTAGAAACAGTACATAATTACAAAATATGAAGCATCTGTATTTCTTTCAATACATTTGAAGTACTTGTTTTACACACATACTGCTAACTATTCTCTTTTTTTTTTCAAATAGTGTGCAAAATAAATTACTTTGTACTATACAACCTGTAAGTATTGAATTCAGCAGTATGGGCATGATGTTCTTTATGCATATTCCTTTTGTCGTTATTTCATCTATAATTTAAGAAAACACATTTCAATACCGTTATCAGCTTTACTCTAGGTAGCCTGTTTTTCTGGTGGCATAATATTGTAGAATGTGTACATTTTAATGGACGTATTGAAATGATATACTGATAATTGAGGATGGAACGGAGGACAGTATAGGGAGGGTGCTGCACTGGGAAAAAAAGTATGTTATTGAAGTGACCTTGCTTGCTGACTGCTGATGTTTTTAACTCCACCGGGTGCTAAGTGCAGAAGGGCATGTTTGAAGTTGCTCCTGCTTTCGTTGTTGGCTTTTGCCTCATTCTGCGGATTGGATGTGCATCCTATGGGACTGTATTTCCTCACTATATTTTTTTTTTGTAGTGAAAGTACACACTAGGGCTGTCAGTTTAGCCTCAAGATTATGATTTCCGTTACGTGAGAGTAGATGTTAAACTTCATGCTGATTTGAACTCGGCTCTCGCCAAGATAAGCACCAACTAAGACGTAGCTTTACAGTAAACTAATGTGATTCATCTGCACCTCCATCCATTTGCATTGCTTTCCATCTGATGATGTAGATATCCTTCAGTTGGTGTTGGTTGCTGAAGTGTAATGCTGGCTCCAGGGATCAGCTTATTTTGCCTCCCAGGTGCATCAGCACACACAACAGCTGCGATGCTGGCTCCAGGGATCAACCCAGTGCGGTCTCCCCAGCGCATCAGCATGACAACTGTTTGGATTGAACTAAGTAGGGTACATCTCTGGGGTCTTCAAGTGGGAACCTTCTGTCCTCTGTGTTTCGTCGACTAGCCCACGACACCTCAAGAGGGCTCAACAGTGATTCTGGCGTCTCAGCATCACCCCCCTCCATCCCCCACTCAGATCAGCCCAGCTTACTTACCTGTACATCAGCATTGCTTTCTTTCTATTGTGCTTGAGATCCCCATCCAGAATCTTTCCGTCTCAACCACAGCCAGTTGCTGCTCCTTTCTGCTGCTTCAGATAAGTTCTTCACTGTGTGACGCAACTCTTGGCCACTGAACCCGACATCTCTGAGAAACCTGGTTGTAGAGTGTGCCACAAATCCTCGACAACCCACCTCCACTGGGTAAACTCGGACTCTCCATAGCAAACGATTAATTGTGCACATAAAATATAATCTTTCCAGTAAATATCTATGATTGCACCACACATTTTCAGTGCATTCCTCTCCCCGTGACGTTATTATCATTGCAGTTCAGTAAAAGCTTGTGTACAACAATTGAATGCGAGGGGTAATTACGCCTTGGTAGCGTCAAGAAAAAAAAAACACAGCATTCGCAACAAACCTAGCAAGTTTAACATACTACAGGAGTGTTACTAAAATATTTATTCCAATCAGATTACAGTACATTGGAATGTTAGCTATATAAACTAGACACTAGTTTACAAAGTTGACAAACTTAAATATTTTTTTTTAAAATTATTATTATTTTTTCTTTTTATTCAGCGACAGCTGCAGCATCATGCATTGCATCTTGTTAATAGTGTACCACCTAACCTTCACTATCCGTCAAACGCAATGCGGAAATCCTGGCCTAAAGCATCATCATCATCATCATCATCATCATCATCATAATAACAAATTGATTTATTTGCCACAAATTGCATACCCGCTAGCTGGTCCTTACTCCAGAGTTGCGTTTAACATCACTGATCATTTTATTTATTTTTTTTCGTTACTGAATATTGTTAAATATTTGTTATATACAGTTCACTTTGAAACTTTAAAGCAGCAAAAATTATAAACAGTATATGTTTTTTCCAATGTGCACAATTTATTTACAGACTGTTTGCCAGGAATGTAAGCCTGTCATCCTGCTGCTCTGGATACAAGGCTGTGTGTTTGTTTTTTTTTTGTTTTGTTTTTTTGCACAGTAAATACACAGAAGGATGTACTAACAAAGCATTTTTGGCTGGGACCAGTATAAATCAGATGCTAGTTAACACGAGCAGGAATACAAGATCATGCCCACCTCTCATCTGTGGCAGAAATACTGTAAATAACAAGGCAGGGCGTTCAGCGCAGTTTCATTGACAAACTTAAATAATGTTGTTAACTATGCGAGTTACAAAAATGTAATTATTGAATCAATTATCCAGTATTTACATCCATGTATACAATGAGGAATGGAATCGATCGAAAAACAGATTTTTGATTTAGATCGTAGCAGACCTAGTACACACCGATGATTGTACCCATATTTGGAGAGAAAAGCATCTGTTCTGTGGATATTCGGGATTACGATATATCATGCTATCGAAAAATCATTCCTACTGTCTAGGAGGTAAAGTACCTGCCTGCTTGCTGAAGGGTCTAACTAGCTAGCTATCTGTGTGTCTATCAATCTAGGAGGTAAAGTGCCTGCCTGCTTGCTGAAGGGTACAGCAGCAGTGAAGGAACCCACTTCAAGTAATACTACAGTGCATAACATTAATTTGACTTTTGAAATTGTTTTAGCAGCTAATAAAAAAAAAAAATAAGTTGGGAGGAGTTTTCTTTAAAACAATTGGCCATTCTAAATGATATATATTGAAATAATTAAACCCCATCAGATGACTTGACCTTTACTGAACCTTGTATTTGCATTTTATGAATTGATTATAGTGAACAAACTTTATTTGAACGCTGTCACTGAACACAGGGACATTGTTGAACAACTGACTGGTGGTATTAACATTTAAATATCGGTAGGTAATATTTGCTAACTGAAAATATAAATTGTGAACACAATGCAGGTATTGTATGAATACAATGCTTATAAACTCAATTGGGTGGCACGGTGGTTAGCGCTGCTGCCTCCTCAGCTTCAGGTTCCTGGGTTTGATTCAAGCCTCAGGGGTCTGTCTGTGTGGAGTGGGCATGTTTTCCCCAATGTGTTCGCATTGTGGGTTTTCTCACAATGAGATGGAGCTAGGGTTGGGGAAGGTGTAAGGGCTGGAGCTAGGTGGTAGGGTTGGGGAAGGCAGAAGGGCTTGGTTAGGGTTGGGGAAGGTATAAGGTTGTGGAACTAGGGTTTGGGAAGGTGTAAGGGCTGAACATTCACTTACACTTTTTCTCAATCACTTGAGCACATTTCCCAAAACATTATCCACTTTTTCAAAACATTTAACACAACCCCCCAAACTGTAACACGTTTTGTAAAATGACACATTTCATTTGTCAAAGGCACCAAGACCCCGTTCACACTCGCGGTTTAGGCCTGCCCAGGGCCGCTTTATCTCATGTGTGAACACTCGAAAAATGAAAAGTCGTCCATGGGCCGGGTGAAATTTAGACCAGCTTTTTGATGCAGCCTAAAGTAGGCAATGCTGCCAGGGGGCCGGCCTACCTGTATGCGTGAACCCAACGCAGGACCTGGGCCGGCCTTATCGTGTCAATGCAGTGACGTAGCTCAAACCACTCCCCTACGACGTCGAGCGTAAAACATCAAACAATACCGGTTTTAAGAGGTAGCAGCTGACACGATGCAGAAATTAACCCTTAGCGGTCCATTTATTCAGCACTTGTCAGGCACGTCAGGTCCAATTTATTTTCACACACACTGTTAATTTTACACGTGCAGTTTTCTTGTTCGCTGTATATTTCACATACCTCTTATAGTCATGCATACTGATAAATCCTCTCCCAATCACTCGTTTTATCACCAAACTCCTCAATAATGTGATCCAAGTCATTATTTTATTACTATAACATCTCAAAATGCGCTGCAAATGTCTGTGATATTCTTTGAGCGCTGGTTGCAGAAGCAGCTACCTCCTTTATGTCCGTGTTATCTCTGGTGCAAGGCTTTTGAGTGGCGTTCAGAGAAAAACCTGCAAGAACTCTCGGAAATACTGAGCAGCAGCCCAGAGATAAACCCACCACGGATCTTGGATTTCATGGGACCTACGACAAACTCCAACACGGAAAATAGCATGAGTCAGTCATTAATGGTAAGTATTTCTTCATTGTACATACATACATGGGAAGTCTCTAATACATTAAAATGATATAGATAGTATATATAGCCTATATATATATATATATATATATATATATATATATAGATATATATATATATACACACACACATACACACTTCAGACTGTTGTTAAGATTGTAAATCTCAACATTGATAAATAATGCATATGACATTTCATATTCAGTCACCATTTGTACAATAATCTGTATTGTGATTAATGTAATGTACAGATCCATGTTTGCTACATTTACACATGATCCAACACGGTCGCTTCCTCCCAAAAGTAATTCCAACACAACCACTTGCAATGCTCTGTCTCACACTTCCTGGTCCTGGCTTCCCCTTTTATACTCCCCTACCTAACCACTCACCCAATCACCAGTCTTGCTCTATGCTCAGGGTGGGACTTCCTTGTCTCAGCCTTGGTGAATGTGCAGTGGCAGAAAAAAATACTGCAACAAATAAAAAACAAACGAGAGAAGATTCCGGTGCAGCAGATTCATTCTGCAGGAAACACAGTCACGCAATATACAAAAACACACAAAAAACTCCACAGTGAAACAAAGTAAACAAGGTTTGTCAACTCTGACAAAAAGACAATAAAATAACAGATTTATTGGCTCTGGTCTTGTATTGTCACCCTGACAACTGTCTACAAGAAAGTGGCATTAATAAAAACGTAAGGTTACCAATGTGCAAATATGTAGCATATTTAAACTTATTCACAATCTTAAATCTTCCCAAATGAATTTCAAATACTTACTGACAGGTACGACCCTTTCCAATGTAACACTCTGCTTTGTTTGAACACCAACGATGGGTTGGATAATATGTAGATAACAATTATACTATTGTTCCTACTTTCTTTAGTACTACCAAACCTGCTCTCCATCTCAGCCCTAGTGGACTGACATCTGGGATGAAATGTTGTTATAAAAATTAACATAATTATCATATTTTTTCTTGGCATGTGTTCTTTTGTACATCTTCTTATCTGCTATGTTCGTTTACACTAGACACAACATGCTCGAGTGCTGTGGCAGCAGCCATGAAACTAGTCAGGGTGTCAGTTTCAACAACGTGAAGTGCTGCGCAATCCTCATGCCTAAATACAAATATACATTTTAAATTCACTCGTATTCATAACCCATATTATAGCCTGTGTACCAACTGCAATACACCAACATTAACACACTACATGTAACATACAACAAAAATAAATAGCCCAGGGACAGGGCACTTTGCCACAGAAACACAATTGCCAGAGTTTAAAATGTTTTCCTATCAATTACAACTCTGCATTGGAAGTGACAGCGTTGGAGAAGTACAGTCGTGGAAAAGAGCAGTTTAGAAGCAATAAGGAGAAATTGCATCTAATTGCTTTAATCAGAAAACACAGCCAATTGGGAAATCAGCTCCTAGTCCCTTTAACACTTCTGCCTTGGTTATGCTAAAGTTATTTAAAACTGGACAGGATCTGGTTGACATGTGGGGCATGTTGTCCATATCCTCCTTTTAAAAACTTGTGAAAAGTAATTATTAAATATATTTGCTATTTTTTTTTTCTTCGTGTATGATTTTGTCATTTGTATCTCTTAGACATTTAACCTCCTCTTTGAATGTTCTCTGGCTGTTGTAATATTGGAAAAAACATTTTAGAATTGGTTTTAGCCCCCTTAGCAATGTTCATTTGTATCCCTTAGTCTTCTAACTTTCTTTTTGACTTGCGTTTGCAGTTCCAAGTACTCTTTCTGTGTACTTTGTTTTTGTTACCTTTAAATGTAAAGTGCCTTTTTTGCTGAATATTTTTTCTTAATTGATATATTACACCATTTTGGCAATTTTGTTTTAGATTTATTTTTGTCTACTTTTGGGATGTAATTGTTTTGCGCCTCTAATACTACATTTTTAAAAAACAGGCATCATTTTTTAGTGGATGTTTTCTCTAGCTTACTCCAATCTACTTCTGTTAATCTATGTTTCATACCTTTATAGGTTGCCTTTCTAAAATTTTAAACCTTAGCTTTAGTCATTACTTTAAAAATCATTTTACATGAGACCATGTTGTGGTCTGAGTTTGCCAGTGGTTCTCTGATCTCTGTTTTAGTTATTCTGTCTTTGTTATTTGAAAAGACTAAATCAAGGCTTGCCCCCCCTCTAGTGGGTGCCGACTGTTAACGTTGTCATTATCCACCATTTCCATGCTTGCGTCATGCTCCCCACCGGGTTTTCCCATTTCATATGGGGGGAAGTTGAAATGTCCCGACCGTAAGAGCTTTATTACAGGGGCGGGCCTCGACCTAATGATTTATAAATTGGACCCTGGAGTTACCGTCACCCTGCATATCCTATTTGTGAGCCAATGGGGAGATACGCAAAGGGATAAACCCTTTACAGGGGGTTGGATTGCGGTCCGATGACCTGGGATTGAAGTTAACCTGGCCAAGTACTGACCCGAATTCAAGGGCGGTTCATATCCCGACCTATGGATATATATATATATATATATATATATATATATATATATATATATATATATATATATATATATATATATATATAAATAGTGAAGAATTCGCTGTCGTCTACCAGGTTAAAGACGTTATGTTGTGTAGAAAATTTGAATAAATCCAAACAAGAGCCATTCTTACAGTGAAACACGTCGGAGCTTGGTTTTATTTGAAAACAAAACAATCAGAAAAAAAAACAAACAAAACCTACCCCGTTCTCGGGTCCTAAACTAAACACTTATTTTTTTCTCTCTCTAAACTAAGCAGGGGCAGGCTAATTCTGCTTACCCTGAAAACAAAGTCGCCGTTCACTTTACAGTTCTCCGTTACCTCACCGTTTGTGTCTTCTCCTGATCTCTCCTCTCTCTTCTCCCAGACCATCTCAGCTTTACCAGTTTTAACTCTTAGGTAATCAGGTAATTACACAATTAAGGTCAATTGCTAATCCCTGTTGACCTCAGTATGTTCCCCAGGGTCTCAAAACCTTCATATAACATTTCTAACATAATACCTTTTTTCCTCTTTTAACAAAACATAACATAAACCCAAATCTGTAGTTTAACATACAACATCACACTGTGGGAACCAATTTGCATTAATTTATTGAACTATATTTTTTTTTGTTTGTTTACTAGCCAGTTGGTTTATGTTGTCTTCACATTTTACTATTTTAGTTTCCTTTGAACCCATCCGTACAACCTTTACGCAGATGGAGTGTGCATTCCTTAAGCAGCCTCACAGCTGAAAAGATTGTTCTGGAATGTACACTCCATCACAACAATATAATATATATATATATATATATATATATATATATATATATATATATATATATATATATATATATATATATATAGACTTCATTTTAGTTATTGTTTTTTGTTGGTGGGGACAGTAAGACAATGAGAGACAATGAGAGAATCGATGATCTACTAATTGTGCCTGCTTCTGGATTGTGCAAGGGGCTTGCAGTGAGTCGCGAAAACTAGAACAATCGTCTGGCATCTGACAACGCCTGTATACCTGGGCTCTTACATGTTTTAACATGTTTTTATATGTGCGTCAAATGAAAGATCAGGGACACCCAAGATGCGTAATGATGCCTTTGGGCTTACGGTGTGTCGAACAACATTGACGTCAGAAAATGAGAATTTATCACCGAGTTCTTTAGGCCCCAGGATTAAAACCTCTATTTTGTCTGAATTTAGCATAAATTATTGGGGAGGATCCAGTTATATAGTGGCACATACAATCTTGGCCTACTAGAACATGCAGGTTGTTTCTCTGTGTCTATTTCCAGACCTTCACAGGCTTTTCCATAGCAGATGGAAAATCTACTTCTTCATTAACAACAGTGTCATCACTGGGAGTATCAGTGGTGTAAAAATCACTACCACAGATGGAATCTGTCTGATTCAAGGTCACTGTCAGTTACCATCAGCACCCTAGCCACCTCTCTGCAAACAAACAAAACACTCACGAATATTCTTTACAACAGGTTTCACTGGGTCGCTCATGGTCCTTCTAGTTTCAAATGCAAAAACCAAGCGATGGAGTAGATTCTTCGGCCTCTTATGCCTTCATGCATGACACCTTGGTAAACGAATGCAGCTGTCTGTATAATCTGCAGCCGCTACATCGTTTCCCTTCCAGGTCAATACGTTCTTGGAACAGAATCTCGCCTTCTTCCAGACTGACAACATCCCGTGCCTTGGATGGAACTGTCAGACCAGCCCATCCAAAGGACTCCACTTTCGCTGCTTAGCACCCTCACAGGTCGGGAGGGAGATTTACATCCAAGGTTCATTATATTTCTATTCCATATCCCAACCTCAAAGTGGAGCTGAAGGAACACTCGGCTGAATCTATCTTTCCCATTACTACCCCCTGCCGGGAAAAATAATCAGCATTTTGATGGTCTTTCCCCGCATGGTGTACCATATGGTACAAGAAGGGTTGCAATTTCAGATACCACCGAGTTATCCAGACATTGCTATTCTTCATTGTGCTTAACAACTTGAATGGGGCGTGGTCTGTGACGAGATCAATGAATGTGTTGAATTTGAAGTGTTGAGTTTGATGTGTTGATGTTGAAGTGTTGAATTTAAATCAAGGGAAGTAATGTTAAAACTGTAATGTTAAAACTGTACAATGCACTAGTAAGACCTCATCTTGAATATTGTGTTCAGTTCTGGTCACCTCGCTATAAAAAAGATATTGCTGCTCTAGAAAGAGTGCAAAGAAGAGCGACCAGAATTATTCCGGGCTTAAAAGGCATGTCATATGCAGACAGGCTAAAAGAATTGAATCTGTTCAGTCTTGAACAAAGAAGACTACGTGGCGACCTAATTCAAGCATTCAAAATTCTAAAAGGTATTGACAGTGTCAACCCAAGGGACTTTTTCAGCCTGAAAAAAGAAACAAGGACCAGGGGTCACAAATGGAGTTTAGAAAAAGGGGCATTCAGAACAGAAAATAGGAGACACTTTTTTACACAGAGAATTGTGAGGGTCTGGAATCAACTCCCCAGTAATGTTGTTGAAGCTGACACCCTGGGATCCTTCAAGAAGCTGCTTGATGAGATTTTGGGATCAATAAGCTACTAACAACCAAACGAGCAAGATGGGCCGAATGGCCTCCTCTCGTTTGTAAACTTTCTTATGTTCTTATGTTCTTATGTTGATATCAGTGTGCCAGTTTATCAGGGTGTATTGTACTGTACTATAACCTATTACAGTATAGCATCGTGATTAGTGTTGTAAACTGATACAACAATCTAGTGTAGTAAACTTGTACAGTACCAGAGTTTATTATACTGCACTATAGTTTATTACAGTATTGGATGGATTGTTCTCTATAATCTATTGTACTTTACTGTTTATAAAGAGGAGGAAGGAGAAGGAGGAGAAGAAGGAGGCATGCTATCGGAACGTTTTCAGGGTTCGTATTTAAATACTATGTGCCAACAGTAGCTATGATCTGAAAGCAGTGAAGCTGTGCATGATTCCAGAGGGGGCTACAGTGGCTGACTGCCTCGCGTGGCTGCTTGGTACAAACAGTGAAACATGATAGCGTGTTGAAAGACAGCTGACGTTAAAATTGTGTTTTTATTTTCGTTGATTATTCATGTAGCTAGGTTATTCAGTAGGTCTATATTTTTTATTTATTTATTGTTGGTTACGCAGCGAGCTTCTGGTACATGTTGTTTTATATAGAGGGATTTTGTAGGTGATATTTGTCATTTTCTTAAATTGATGATATTAATGTTTAATGTTGTTGAAGCTGACATCGTGGGATCCTTCAAGAAGCTGCTTGATCAGATTCTGGGATCAATAAGCTACTAACAACCAAACAAGCAAGATGAGGCGAATGACCTTTCTTATCTTCTTATGTTCTAATAATGTCATTGAAGTGACTGTTTGTTTTATTTGTGTTGTTTGTTCCACAGTGACGATGTGCTCGTTTTTATGCCCACGCTGTGTGGTCTGTTGTGACGCGCACAGTTTGTCCGTTCATGCAGCTCACTTGAGTTTTTGGAAATTAACTTTATTCCGAAAACAGTCAGCCCTGGCGGTAGAACTAATGCGTCGCGTCTGATTGGTTACTTGGTTTTTGCCAAAATCGGGACTAAGACTTACCTAGAACAGGACCTGTACCTTCTAA
This sequence comes from Polyodon spathula, assembly GCF_017654505.1. Lineage (NCBI taxonomy): Eukaryota > Metazoa > Chordata > Actinopteri > Acipenseriformes > Polyodontidae > Polyodon > Polyodon spathula. The sequence goes on from NC_054549.1 coordinate 98,792, forward strand.
AAAATATACTAGCAGAATATATTTACATTATTCTATTATAGGAGTTATCAACAATTCCATTATGAAACATGAGATTTAACAAGTGAAATGACAGTTGAAAGTGGTAAGGGAAAATATTGGCACTCTACAACAGTTCATTTTTAAATGCATGAAAAACAATGCTGCTAGTGGTTCTTTATTGTGAAGATAGTTTTAGACATGCTTTTTAATCACGCATAGCAAGCTGTGTAATGTTGCTGATCTAGAATGAGGCTTTATAAGTGTAATTCTTCCCCAAAGGACAAGTAGATCTGTTTCCCTCCTGCCCTGAGAGCAGGACTGTCACTCCTGCCCCAAGAGCAGGCCTGTGTCTCATATCTGCTCTTAACAGAGCCCCATGCCCCTCCCTTGTTTAAATGGGTAATATTCTGTTATTCTAGGCCAGATCTGCTCTCGGGGCAGGAGGGAACAGATCCGCTCTCGGGGCGGGAGGGAACAGATCCGCTCTCGGGGCGGGAGGGAACAGATCCACTCTCGGGGCGGGTGGGAACAGATCCGCTCTCGGGGCGGGAGGGAACAGATCTTCCTGCCCTTTTGGGATGAACCACCCTGCCGATGTTCTGTGATGTTCAATTTCTTGATAAAATATATTTGAAAATGTAGGTAAGTCTTTTTACGGTTGTTGATGTTATAAGTCTTTGGTTATTTTTGCATATGCCTTATGATTATATAGATAAACAGTGCTAGGTCCCACTCCTATTAATCTGAAGCCAAAATAAACCCATTACACTGTCCCACCTCCAACAAACTGTAATAACCCTTCACAACTCCTAGCTTAGTTGCCCTTAAGTTATAAACAATGATTTATTTACTTAGCTTTACAATCATGTTTCCTTCATGTCAAGTATTGTGTGGTTAACCCATTTAAGGGTTTTCTCAGCTTTTTCCAGAGAAAAAATGACTAGAGACCTGTCAGAGGTCTGACATCAGACTGGAAGGAAAATTGTAATGTTGTACCGCAGAGGGTTAAGGGCTGAAGGGCTGACTATTATTTAAGATTTTGTTCCAAACAATCCCTAAATATTACATTTAAATTTTAAGCTGCTGAACTGCTCACAATACAATTCTTCCATGTGTTGCCACCTGAAATATCTTGAATGAGAACACGTACTGTTTCAACACTGAATATAAGATGCTGTATAAGGGTTTAAAAAACAGTTCACGGGGCGTGAGCTGGGTATGTAAGGATAGGGCAGAGGAAGCAGAAAGAGCAGTTAGTAGGACAGAGTGACCCTGAAGGAACACTCTAAGGACAGAGGAAAGGGCGAAGCCCAGACTTAGCGGGCCGACATCCCTTGCTGGAAATTTAGGATAGAAAGGTGGTTGCTGACTGAGGGTGGCGTAGCCAACGCATCACAGGGGCGAAGCCCAGCTACCAAAAAACGTAAACGAGGGTTAATACTCAAACAGCCGACCCTTGGGAAAGGAAATCTGTTGCCAGGAAATGAAATGGAAGTACAAGGGAGTTGCCTCTCAGGAGAGTAGGGTACCCAGCATCTGGAGCTTCTGTAAAGGGACACTCGTTAAACCCTGTGATTGACTGTCCGAGACTCTGCACTGCCTGTGACTTGAAGTAAAGAGAAAACATGCAGGTTAGTATGGGACTCAAGCACTGGAAGCCACGTACCGAAGAGAGGAATGGGTAGAATAGAGCCTCACTAGGTGAGGTAAGATAAGCGCATTAGCTGCAATAGGATACAGTGTGGCTGGGGGTATGCCCTGACTCACGGCGGTGAGACCCCACCTATTAGAGGGAAGGTAGGCTGGGGAAGAAGTGAGATCATTTGCCCCCCAAAGGATGACCCCCATGCTCTCTGAGAAACACCTGCACCGTGAGACAAAAAACACATGCCGACGCATAACATATACAAAAGACTAGAAGGACAAATAGAGGTGGTTAGGAATTATTAGTACATAAGAACATAAGAACATAAGAAAGTTTACAAACGAGAGGAGGCCATTCGGCCCATCTTGCTCGTTTGGTTGTTAGTAGCTTATTGATCCCAAAATCTCATCAAGCAGCTTCTTGAAGGATCCCAGGGTGTCAGCTTCAACAACATTACTGGGGAGTTGATTCCAGACCCTCACAATTCTCTGTGTAAAAAAGTGTCTCCTATTTTCTGTTCTGAATGCCCCTTTTTCTAAACTCCATTTGTGACCCCTGGTCCTTGTTTCTTTTTTCAGGCTGAAAAAGTCCCTTGGGTCGACACTGTCAATACCTTTTAGAATTTTGAATGCTTGAATTAGGTCGCCACGTAGTCTTCTTTGTTCAAGACTGAACAGATTCAATTCTTTTAGCCTGTCTGCATATGACATGCCTTTTAAGCCCGGAATAATTCTGGTCGCTCTTCTTTGCACTCTTTCTAGAGCAGCAATATCTTTTTTATAGTGAGGTGACCAGAACTGCACACAATATTCAAGATGAGGTCTTACAAGTGCATTGTACAGTTTTAACATTACTTCCCTTGATTTAAATTCAACACTTTTCACAATGTATCCGAGCATCTTGTTAGCCTTTTTTATAGCTTCCCCACATTGCCTAGATGAAGACATTTCTGAGTCAACAAAAACTCCTAGGTCTTTTTCATAGATTCCTTCTCCAATTTCAATATCTCCCATATGATATTTATAATGTACATTTTTATTTCCTGCGTGCAGTACCTTACACTTTTCTCTATTAAATGTCATTTGCCATGTGTCTGCCCAGTTCTGAATCTTGTCTAGATCATTTTGAATGACCTTTGCTGCTGCAACAGTGTTTGCCACTCCTCCTACTTTTGTGTCGTCTGCAAATTTAACAAGTTTGCTTACTATACCAGAATCTAAATCATTAATGTAGATTAGGAATAGCAGAGGACCTAATACTGATCCCTGTGGTACACCGCTGGTTACCACACTCCATTCTGAGGTTTTTCCTCTAATCAGTACTTTCTGTTTTCTACATGTTAACCACTCCCTAATCCATGTACATGTGTTTCCTTGAATCCCAACTGCGTTCAGTTTGAGAATTAATCTTTTGTGCGGGACTTTGTCAAAAGCTTTCTGGAAATCTAAATAAACCATGTCATATGCTTTGCAATTATCCATTATCGATGTAGCATCCTCAAAAAAATCAAGCAAGTTAGTTAGGCACGATCTCCCTTTCCTAACTGTGTGACTATATGAATACCGATGTATGAATGAATGTAAGAATCCATTGCAGAAGAGGACCAGCTCCCCATATTCTTGATCAGACTATGATTGATTCTGGCCCTCGCAGCGGAGGTGGCTGCGCCTATATGAAATGACTGGGGTGTAGAGGTGGGTTGAAAAGCAGTGGTGATAGTTGAGAGGAATCAATGAACAGAGAGTCTGGGGGGTATCCTGCTGTGGAGGTATCGTACCATCTTGAAAAGAAAAGGGACTTGATATCTAGGCAGTGGGAGGGTGAGGCAGAGGGAACGCTGTTAAGAATCCCATGGAGGTCAGACGAACTGCTGGTATGGAGAGATTGGAGGGAGATGGAGAGAATCCCTAGTGAGGACGGTGAAAGCCAGGATTCGAGTTGAAGATGCTGACCAAGCTGTAGAATAAGAACATAAGAACATAAGAAAGTTTACAAATGAGAGGAGGCCATTCGGCCCATCTTGCTCGTTTGGTTGTTAGTAGCTTATTGATCCCAAAATCTCATCAAGCAGTTTCTTGAAGGATCCCAGGTGTCAGCTTCAACAACATTACTGGGGAGTTGATTCCAGACCCTCAATTCTCTGTGTAAAAAAAGGGCCTCCTATTTTCTGTTCTGAATGCCCTTTGTCTAACCTCCGTTTTTGACCCCTGGTCCTTGTTTCTTTCTTCAGGCTGAAAAAGTCCCTTGGGTCGACACTGTTAATACCTTTTAGAATTTTGAATGCTTGAATTAGGTCGCCACATAGTCTTCTTTGTTCAAGACTGAACAGATTCAATTATTTTAGCCTGTCTGCATATGACATGCCTTTTAAGCCCGGAATAATTCTGGTCACTCTTCTTTGCACTCTTTAGAGCAGCATTATTTTTTTTATAGCAAGGTGACCAGAACTGCACACGATATTCAAGATGAGGTCTTACAAGTGCATTGTACAGTTTTAACATTACTTACCTTGATTTAAATTCAACACTTTTCACAATGTATCCGAGCATCTTGTTAGCCTTTTTTATAGCTTCCCCACATTGTCTAGATAAAGACATTTCTGAGTCAACAAAAACTCCTAGGTCTTTTTCATAGATTCCTTCTCCAATTTCAGTATCTCCCATATGATATTTATAATGTACATTTTTATTTCCTGCGTGCAGTACCTTACACTTTTCTCTATTAAATGTAATTTGCCATGTGTGTGCCCAGTTCTGAATCTTGTCTAGATCATTCTGAATGACCTCTGCTGCAGCAACAGTGTTTGCCACTCCTCCTACTTTTGTGTCGTCTGCAAATTTAACAAGTTTGCTTACTATACCAGAATCTAAATCATTAATGTAGATTAGGAATAGCAGAGGACCTAATACTGATCCCTGTGGTACACCGCTGGTTACCACACTCCATTCTGAGGTTTTTCCTCTAATAAGTACTTTCTGTTTTCTACATGTTAACCACTCCCTAATCCATGTACATGTGTTTCCTTGAATCCCAACTGCGTTCAGTTTGAGAATTAATCTTTTGTGCGAGACTTTGTCAAAAGCTTTCTGGAAATCTAAATAAACCACTTCATATGCTTTGCAATTATCCATTATCGATGTTGCATCCTCAAAAAAATCAAGCAAGTTAGTTAGACACGATCTCCCTTTCCTAAAACCATGTTGACTGTCTCCCAGGACCCTGTTACCATATAGGTAATTTTCCATTTTGGATCTTATTATAGTTTCCATAAGTTTGCATATAATAGAAGTCAGGCTTATTGGTCTGTAGTTACCTGGTTCAGTTTTGTTTCCCTTTTTGTGGATCGGTATTACGTTTGCAATTTTCCAGTCTGTCGGTACCACCCCTGTGTCAAGAGACTGCTGCATGATCTTGGTTAGCGGTTTGTAAATTACTTCTTTCATTTCTTTGAGTACTACTGGGAGGATCTCATCCGGCCCAGGGGATTTGTTTATTTTAAGAGCTCCTAGTCCCTTTAACACTTCTGCCTCAGTTATGCTAAAGTTATTTAAAACTGGATAGGAACTGGATGACATGTGGGGCATGTTGTCAGTATCTTCCTTTGTAAAAACTTGTGAAAAGTAATCATTTAATATATTTGCTATTTTTTTTTCTTCATCTACGATTTTGCCATTTGTATCTCTTAAACATTTAATCTCCTCTTTGAATGTTCGCTTGCTGTTGTAATATTGGAAAAACATTTTGGAATTGGTTTTAGCTCCCTTAGCAATGTTCATTTCTATTTCTCTCTTGGCCTTTCTAACTTCCTTTTTGACTTGCGTTTGCAGTTCTGTGTACTCTTTCTGCGTACTTTCTTTTTGGTCCTTTTTTAATGCTCTGTAAAGTGCCTTTTTTCGCTGAATATTTTTTTTAATTGATCTATTAAACCATTTTGGCAATTTAGTTTTACATTTAGATTTGTCTACTTTAGGAATGTAATTGTTTTGCACCTCTAGTACTACATTTTTGAAGAACAACCATCCTTCTTCTGTGGGTGTTTTCTCTATTTTACTCCAATCTACTTCTGTTAGTCTCTGTTTCATACCTTCATAGTTTGCTTTTCTAAAATTGTAAACTTTAGCTTTTGTCATTTCTTTTGGGGATTTAAAAAACACTTCAAATGAGACCATGTTGTGGTCTGAGTTTGCCAGTGGTTCTCTGACCCCTGTTTTAGTTATTCTATCTTCGTTATTTGAAAAGACTAAATCAAGGCATGCCACCCCTCTAGTGGGTGCCTTGACAAATTGTGTTAGGAAGCAGTCATTTGTCGTTTCCACCATTTCTATTTCATCCTTCGTGCTACCCACCGGGTTTTCCAATTTTATTTGGGGGAAGTTGAAATCCCCCATAAGTATGGTTTCTCCTTTGCTACATGCATTTCTAATGTCATTGTATAACAGATTATTGTGCTCACCGTCTGAATCTGGCGGTCTATAGCATGCTCCTATTATTATGCCTTTTGAATTTTTGTCCGTTATTCTGACCCATATTGATTCGGTTTTATTTTCTTTGTCCAGGTTTAACACCTGGGCTTCAAGACTGTTTCTTATGTATAGTGCTACCCCTCCTCCTCGTCTGTCCTGCCTGTCTTTCCTATACAGTGTATACCCACAAATATTAAATTCGTCCCCATCACTCTCAGACAACCACGTTTCTGTAACACCTATCACATCATAGTTACTTGTTAGTGCAGTAGCTTCAAGTTCTAGAATTTTGTTTCTGATACTTCTAGCATTTAGCTAAATACATTTAATGGTTGTCTTACCTGAGTTGTTGTTCTTGTTTTGATGCCGTCTCCCTTCTGTTTTTTTGTTGATTTCTCCCCCCTTCCTTTCTAGTTTAAATGCTTCTGAACCAGCTGTTCTGACCTTCTATCTCCCTGGTGGCTTTCAGTCTGTTAGGTGTGATGCAGACTTCCATGAATTGGGGGTGTGCCAGTTCCTCAAGATCCTGTTGCTGTCTCCCTTCTTCCAGGTCTATTTCTAGCATACTTACTAATTTATGCAAATCCTGGATCGCGCGACACTTTACGCACACTTGGTTTAGCTCCGCTGGGTTTTCTCGGATTTCCCACATCAAGCAGGTGTCACAGATTACTGGCTTGAAGACCATGTTGAGAGTTTTTTTTTTTAAGTTTAGTTTCTTCTGCAGCCGTCAGCCTGCTTTCAAACTGCTTCTAAACTGCTCTGTACTTTTCCACGCCTGTACTTCTCCCACTCGCTGTCGCTGGGAAGACTGCCTCGTTTAACTGCGTTGTTCTGCTGTGCTGTTGGCTCCTCCCCTCGCCTGTGTCTCAGAACGGCGCTGAATTTGAATCAGCTGCTCCGAGTTTCAGCTTGTTTGTTATCAGAAAAACACGTGCGGCTGTTTGACTTTGAGCTGCTGCTGTTTTTCCCCAATGTCCTCTGTTTTCTGATTAAAGCAATTCAAGATGCAATTTCTCCTTACTGCTTCTAAACTGCTCTGTACTTTTCCACGCCTGTACTTCTCCTACTCGCTGTCGCTTCCACTCGCAGCTCTTGAAGAGGGGTGAGGGCTGCAGACATGTAATGCTGAGCAGACTAAAGGAGGTTACTGAGAGTAGGAGTCAGTCAACATTTTTTTTTTTTTTTTATACATCTGCAATGGCATTGCTCCAGTTTTAATGTTGTCGTTTGATGATGTACTTGTATACGTGTGCTGCTTTTTCCTTATTCAATTTAGTTTTGTTCTTAGCTAACAGTTGCAAATTGACAGATTTAGAATGCAGAATTCCTTCCAAAAAGCACCACAGCACTGTTCATAGTCTGTTACATGAACAACAAGGGCATCTGAAGGCACTCACTCAACTGCACCAATAAGCACAAAAATTAAAGACGAAAATATAGAGTGGAGTGGAGGATAGGTCTGGCTTCATGATGACAGTGAAATGTCAGTTACCCAGACTTGCAGAGGAAACAGCAGTTTTTTTTGTTGGGAATTCACCATTTAGTTTCATATCCAGTTTCACAGTAATAATTGTCAGAAATGCTATTCACAGTCTTTACAACTCGTTCGTATCAGCATGTTGGTGCGGACTTGGGTGAGGCTACAAGTGACAATGATCTAAGAACGATTATTTTTATTATGATTATTGTTTGAATAGTGTTTATTATTAGGATTAGCATAAATCTGTTAAGCTTTTAGCATTGCTGTTACCATGTGCTAACAGCTTGGTTGTGGGTTTGCTTGTAAAAAATCATGTATCATTTGAATGTATCAAATCTTGAATACAGTATTTTCATTTTCTGACAAGTACATCAATGTATAGCAGAAATAATACAATAGTATATATTGAAAGGCTTTGCTTAGCCATTTATTTATATTTAAGATGTGGGCTCTCTTTGGTTACCACACACATTACTAAACACACGGAAATGAAAAACCATCATGAAAGAATATGCTGTGCTGTCGTGGCCTCTATGCTGTGACCGTCTGTCAGGGTGAGAGGTGCAGTACATCTCTGCCGTCACCCGCTGGCTGGACGAGCCCTGTCGTTCAGCGTCTGCATGCTGTGCTCCCTCTGGTTCTGCTGCTCAGCCTGGACGAGCCCTGTCGTTCAGCGTCTGCATGCTGTGCTCCCTCCAGTTCTGCTGCTCGGCCTGGACGAACCCTGTCATTCAACGTCGGGTGCCGTGCTCCCTCTGGTTCTGCTGCTCGGCCTGGACGAGCCCTGTCGTTCAGCGTCTGCATGCTGTGCTCCCTCCAGTTCTGCTGCTCGGCCTGGACGAACCCTGTCGTTCAACGTCTGCATGCCGTGCTCCCTCTGGTTCTGCTGCTCGGCCTGGACGAGCCCTGTCGTTCTGCCTCAGGTGCCGTGCTCCCTCTGGTTCTGCTGCTCGGCCTGGACGAGCCCTGTCGTTCAACGTCTGCATGCTGTGCTCCCTCTGGTTCTGCTGCTCGGCATGGACGAGCCCTGTCGTTCTGCCTCGGGTGCCGTGCTCACTCCAACTCCGCTCCCATTCTCCATCCAGTGAGCCGACCCGATCCTGCGACCACTCTCTGGAGACACTCTGTTCCTTTACTGGCATGCAAACCCGACACTCGACCCTCGGACATTTCAGCGCCTGTCGGAGTCCACTACCTCTGGTTGCATGCTTGCTCTGGTAGGTCTCCCCCAGGCTCCCTCTGTTCGTCCCCAACACTTTCGTTCTGTCCCACTTTTGACATCAGTGTAGCATTCCGAGGTAAACTAAAGAGAGGCAGACGACCGCAGCAAGGTCTCATTCAGGTTTTACTGAGAAGGTCAGCCACCACACCACAGCCCACAGCAGTGTGCAAGCTGCCCTTTATATCCCCAAACCCAGAGAAAACATTTAGATATACCAAGACACGTCATTGGACAACATTCACAAGAACACTGGGACCACAGCTCGAGCACGCTATATATACTGTGTATGTGAATAGATATATATATGTGTGTGTATATATATAATATAGTATTTTTCTTTTTTTTTAAATCAAGAAATTGCTTTAGTGTGCACTGTAGAGTGCACACTGACTGTCCCTCAAGCTGTGACAGGCGCACACACACTGGGCAGCCAGTGGGGCTGTGTGGCCCTCTCCCAGGAGGAATGCCCGTTTTTCTGGCTCTGTCAATTTTGGGAAATGGCAGAGGAAAATTGTAATCTTTTTAATCTTGGTTTGGGAGTATTTATGGCTATATAAGAGAAAGTGCATCTCTGTTTCCAATTCTTCTGTCTCACAGTGACCACACAGCCAATCTGTTCTGTGCTGCCAAGATTCTTTTGGTTGACTCTCTCTCCCTCACCCTTTCTCCTTCCCCCGCCCTCTTTTTTCTCTCTCACTCTTTATTGACCTTTCTCTCATTCTCTCTATTAACCTCTCTGTCTCTCCGTCTCCCTCCCCTTCTCTCCAGACCTCCCCTCAGTTCTCCCAGTCGAGGAGGACCCTCCTCCATACTCCCCGTCGGGCAGCACTTCCACTATCAACTGTCGTGTGTGTCAGTCTCTCATTAGTGTGAAGGCAAACAGCCAGCAGCACCTTGTTAAGTGTGGGGTCTGCAACGAGGCAACGGTAAGGAAAGTGTGTGTGTAAGTATGTAAGTGTGTGTGTCTCAGCGTGTGTGTATGTGTGCGCGTGCTTGTTTGTAAATATGTGTGCGTGTGTGTAAGTGTGTATGCATGTGTGTAAGTATGTGAGTGTGTGAAGCTAGGTCTGTATTATTTTAATTATTACTGTACTGAAAAGTAGTCAGTGTATCTGTGTTAACCTCCCTTCTCGTCTCTCCTTCTCCCCCTCCCTTCTCTCTCTCTGTCTTCCCGGCTCTCTCTCTCCCCCTCCCTTCTCTCTTTCTCTCCCTCTCTCTTCCCATCTCTCTTTCTCCCCCTCCCTTCTCTCCCTCTCTCTTCCTGGCTCTCTTTCTCCCCCTCCCTTCTCTCTATCTCCCTCTCCTCATCTCTCTTTCTCCCCCTCCCGTCCCCTCTCTTTCAGCCCATTAAGAACCCTCCTCCTGGTAAGAAGTATGTGCGCTGTCCTTGTAATTGTCTCCTGATCTGCAAAGCAACTTCACAGAGAGTGGCTTGTCCCCATCCTTACTGGTAGGAGAGGTGGGTGGGCGGGAGAGGAAAGTGGAGATGGGGGAGAGGGGAGAGGGAAGAGAGAGGGTGGAGGTTGGAGAGGGGAGAGGAGAGTGGAGATGGAGAGAGGAGAGAGTGGAGACAGGAGAGGGGAGAGTGGAGATGGGGAGGAGAGTGGAGATGGGGGAGAGGACAGAGAGGGTAGTGGAGATTGGGAGGGAGGAGAGAGGAGATGGGGAAGAGTGCAGAGAGGAGAGTAGAGATTGGGAGAAAGGAGAGTATAGAAGGGGGAGAAAGGAGAGGGAAGAGGGTGGCGATTGGAGCGGGGGGAGATGGGGGAGAGGGAGAGTGGAGAGAGGATGGGGGAGAGGGAGATTAAGACACGCACACATATATAATTATGTCTCTCTCCATTTCCCTCTTTTAATCTCCCCCTCCTACTTTTCTCTGTATCTCTCTCAGTAAGAGAATTATAAACTTGGGTCCAGTGGAGTCAGGTTCAGGTCCTGTCAGCCCAGAGCTACAGCCTTGTGCAGCCAGAGTGAGCTGTGGACACTGCGCTCACACATTCCTGGTGCGAGTCACAATTCATCTTCATATTCATCAACCTAATTAATAATCACAAGTACTGTAATAAGAATCAATAAGATTGATAATAATTCTCTCTCTGTCTCAGTGGACTGACTTTACAAAGAAGAAACTTGCCAGATGCCCTCACTGTCAGAAAGTGTAAGACCTGTTTGTCTGTTTTACACACACACACACACAGACCCTGCCACTTACACAGTCCAGAACTGAGCCTCACATTTTATCATGTTATAATGTATAACTGTCTCTATCGCCCTCTCCCTGTCTTTCTCTCAGGTCCGTTATTGGGCAGCGTTACCCCAGGCAACGCTGTGTTTACTTTTTCATGCTGGGTCTCTTCTTTGCTGTCATCGCTGGAGGAATAATGATGAGATGGAGGAAGGGAGGAAGGGCAAAGGGGGGGGGGAGCCAGTTTGACGTTTACAGTAAATTCAGTATAATCGTAAATCTCTAAAAACTACTCACTTCTAATTCTTTTGTAGTCATTTTTGTATTACTTTAGTATAAATACATGTTAATTTGGATTCATATGTTGTTTTTTTCTCACTTTATGTGAACGAAAAGACACACATTTGCCCGTTTTCCCATTGGAAATAGTGATATTTTGAAATATCACTGCCCTGGTCTCAAAAGCAAAGTTTGTGGGGAATAATAGCCATTTTCTATACATCTGAGGCATAAGCAATTAGGAAATAACACTTATTACCCAGGAACAAAAATTGTGTTACATATTGTAATTATACAAATCTCACTGTAGTGCTATTAAAACAGCAAGTTATTCATTTTAATTTTATTAAAACTAGAAAACGTTCAGACAGTCACTGTTTAGCAAGCATTCAAGTTAACTAACGAAAGCACTGGTGTTGTATAAGCATCTTGTTAAGCGCCTGATTAGAAGTGCAGCACGGTGTCACTATGCATGTTCTAGCTGCAGTGTGTTTAAATGTAAATGAAAAGTTTCTCAATTAAATACATGGCATGGCAGTAAACAGAGGATAATAAACTGAAGTGCATTTCCACTGTGACCTCTTTGAGAGGAGTGCCGTGGGTGCATTTCCACCATGCCATCTTTGAGAGGAGTGCCGTGGGTGCATTTCCACCGTGCCATCTTTGAGAGGAGTGCCGTGGGTGCATTTCCACCATGCCATCTTTGAGAGGAGTGCCGTGGGTGCATTTCCACCGTGCCATCTTTGAGAGGAGTGCCGTGGGTGCATTTCCACCGTGCCATCTTTGAGAGGAGTGCCGTGGGTGCATTTCCACCGTGCCATCTTTGAGAGGAGTGCCGTGGGTGCATTTCCACCCTGCCATCTTTGAGAGGAGTGCCGTGGGCGCATTTCTTATTGGTGCCAGATAAAAGATCTTTGACAGGCTTGGTTTCTTCGGCCAATTTCCTGTGACTGAACACTTACCGGTGGCCGCATTGTTAATCCTCCTAACAGTACTTAGTTTATCATATGAAAAATAATAGGTTAATCAGTCATATAACTCACTACAATGCCTAAGCTACAGTAATTAATACAAAAACTACTTTCACTTTCCTGTTCCAATCACATGCTGCACATCCCAGCTAAATCTAACAAAATTAAAGCAATTTCCAAAGCTATTTATCCTAAGATAATATGAAAGACTGTACTATTCCAGAACAGGTTGTGAAGGCTTTACTTTGCTCCACTGAATTAACGATAAAGCAGAGGATCTCACACTTTAAATGATACACTTTTCACGTGTGTATTTCTGGCAGAAACAGTACATAAGTAGACGTCGCTTTTTCTTTTTCATTTCTTTTTATCCCTGCCATTGTAGTTTCTTTGCAATAAGCAAAGTGGCAAATGACACATTTTCATAAAGTAATAGCATTACTGGGGTTTACTTTTTTGAAAACTGTTAAGTTTAACTTAAATATACTCTCAAAAAATATATGTGGGAAGGGGGAGTTGTACAAAGAAAAAAAACACATTTTTGCTTTTCATTTATTGGTACTCTCCTCATAACAAAAAATAGGATCACAACAAAACAAAACTTTGATGACTATGCATAACATTTCCCTTGCTAGTTTGGCCAGTGTCTGGAAAGTGTGCAGCATTTTCAAGTGATGTGCATTACCTGCAGCTGTATGCCCTGATTCTGACTCGCTTGCCAATCTGACGCATCACTTTGATGTTGTTTTTATGTTAATCCCGCACATCACTTGTCATTTTACACACAGGCGTGGATTTTTGGCTTTGAATGAATGTGCAGCAGTGTTTGCAAGAATATTTAGATAGTTTCGCTGCACTAAAGAAAATAATATTACTACCGCGGGCTGGATTTGGCTCGCAGGGCGCCTATTGAAGAACCCTGGTGTATACCATCACGCTCAATTTCAAATGAATTGGTGCGTCGACTCCCCCAAAAAATATCAAGGAATTAATAAGACCAAACAGGCCAAGAAAGGTCTGCACTTAATTAGAGCAACTCACTCAAACTGTGTTTTCAAAAACACTTTTCATGGTTTCTTTTGTTTTTAATATCTTTCAATACAATGAAACATGGAGTAAAAAGAGAATGTAATTGAATAATAATATTTGTAAATATGAATTTCTCTCTCTCTCTCACACACACGCTGGCACTTGACAGGAGGCTGAGCAGTACAGAGCAATCTATGCCATCTGGGCTTTGGTTCTGGTTCTCTGTGTGATTTGTTTGGGTTGGGCTGTTTACTGGACCCGCATTAAAATCAGCGAGCCTGTACAGAACGGCACATAGAGGGAAAGAGGGAAGAGAGGAGGAGGAAGGGGTGAGAGGGAGAAAAAGGAGAGGGGTGGAGCTGATTTATAACTTTTCTTTTTAGACTGGAGTATAACAGAGAGAGTTAGAGGGGGGTACAGAGACAGACATTATTATAAAAGAAGTTTCTTGTTAAAGGAGAATTCAAAAGTAAGGCATCACACCCACATATTGCTACAAATGTGCCTTACAGCAAAAATCTAGAGTGAGTGAGAGAGAGGAGGGATGGAGATAAACATATAGGCAGAGCGAAGGAGAGGGAGAGAGAGATAGATGGAGATAAACATATAGGCAGAGCGAAGGAGAGGGAGAGAGAGATAGATGGAGATAAACATAGGCAGAGTGAAGGAAAGGGAGAGAGATAGATGGAGATAAACATAGGCAGAGTGAAGGAGAGGGAGAGAGATAGATGGAGATAAACATAGGCAGAGTGAAGGAGAGGGAGAGAGATAGATGGAGATAAACATAGGCAGAGTGAAGGAGAGGGAGAGAGAGATGGAGATAAACATATAGGCAGAGCGAAGGAGAGGAGAGAGAGATAGATGGAGATAAACATAGGCAGAGCGAAGGAGAGGGAGAGAGATAGATGGAGATAAACATAGGCAGAGTGAAGGAGAGGGAGAGAGATAGATGGAGATAAACATAGGCAGAGTGAAGGAGAGGGAGAGAGATAGATGGAGATAAACATAGGCAGAGTGAAGGAGAGGGAGAGAGATAGATGGAGATAAACATAGGCAGAGTGAAGGAGAGGGAGAGAGATAGATGGAGATAAACATATAGGCAGAGCGAAGGAGAGGGAGAGAGAGATAGATGGAGATAAACATAGGCAGAGCGAAGGAGAGGGAGAGAGAGATAGATGGAGATAAACATATAGGCAGAGAGAAGGAGAGAGAGATAGATGCTAATTAGCCAATCATAATAATAATAACAATAAAAATAATAATAATAATAATAATAATAATAATAATAATAATAATAATTGTTCTGTCATTAAATTATAATTGACTATCAGCATGAAAAAAATAAGTGTTGTCAAAGCACATACATGGCAGAAACAACAACAGTATATACAAATAAGTAAAGAAAATGAAGTGAGATATCGATAGATGGATAGATAGATAGATAGATATAGACAGACACACACACAGAGCAGCCTCCAGGATCATTCATAACCCCAGTACACTGCAACTGGTTTGAGCAAAATAAATGCAAGTGCGCACCCAAGACTGGCCGCACAAACAAATGAAAACATGAAAGCTTCAAGAGCATCAGCACTGGACACTGCCAAGAAATATCTGAAAACACAAACCTCTTCACACCCTGTAAATTTAAAATGCATTTATCCAGGACACAATTCCTCACACCCCATCTATTCATGCTACAAACACCCAACGCACATCTGCGACTTTCTACCAAAACTTTCAGTTACATTGTATCGAGGGCATGAACAATCCCGAGTCCACTGCACACATACATATACATACATATAAACACTTCCCTTACAGGATCTGTCGATCCTCTTTGAATGCAAGCAAGACTTACAAAACCGTATAAGACAAAATATGTTAAATATCCTTACCCTAAGCACAGTAAGAATGTCAGCCATAGCGTACTCTAGCCTATCTCAGCGGTCGGATGAGTGAGCAATCAGGAATCCTGTTCGTGATGCCAATGCTGTAAGAAATATTTTTAGAACACGGAACCAATACAATCAGGGTCAAGCTTAAACAATTTGACAAGTTTATTGTCTTTTGGTCACAACGACCACAGTACTGGAAGCTCCTCTCAAGGATACTTAGTGAGGTACATCTTCCCTGTCCCTGTGTACAATTTTCTCCCTACAGCAAATCAGCATCAGGTTACAAAGTACAACAAAACAAAAATTCAGATCCCTTGGTGCCAGTTTTTACTGCGTGAAGCATGTGCAATTCTTTTGTAAGTCTGGGCCTGAGTCTCCAACATGCCTGATTGATTGATGTGACGGCACCATGTCTCTAGAACAATAATATCAATAAACTCAGACTCTGTGCTCTTCAGCACTAAAGTTGAGGAATACAGGCCCTGAATGTTCCAGCTACTAATTGAAAGAGCTCTCATTTAATATATACACATTTTTTTCTAGGTTATGTTTATGTAGAATGAAACAAAAAGTGAATTTAAAATCTAAAACGGTAAGCAGTGCCTGATGAAATTGGTTTAAATTTGTGTACGTTTTAAGCCTTTAAGCCGTGCGGTCCAGACTGTGTGGGAGTTCCCCTAGGGGGTCTCCTCCCTGGATCCTGCCTGTGCTGGGCCCTGCATTGTGGGACAGGCTAGATGAGTCCTGGCCCAGGGCACACTTTTTCAGGTCCTTGGCAAATACTTTGAGGTGGACGCTGTGGTACAGGTGCTGGGTGCTCAGAGTGGGGTGGTGGGTCAGGTGGACACTTGGCAGCTGTGCACAGCATCCTGAGATCTCCCAGATCACTTCCTCTCTTTGAAAAACTTCATTTTTGGTTTGTTTATTTTTAAGAATTAGCTTATTTTCCACAGCAATCTGCACACACACGTGTGTGTGTGTGTGTCCTTGTGTATGCGCATGTATGCGTGTGAATTGCTGGAATGCCGTGCGAATTCGCCTCTTAAATCCAAACGTGACGATGTTTTATTTTAATAATGTTTTATTTCCGTTGTGTAAACATTCCTGTAAAAGTCCTGAGATTTTTATTATATTTCTGCTTGTTATATTTATCCTGATATATATATATATATATATATACTATTATATATATATATATATATATATATATATATATATATATATATATATATATATATATATATATATATGTGTGTGTATGTGTATGTATATATATATATATATATATATATATATATATATATATATATATATATATATATATATATACACACACACACACACACACATACTGTATATATAGACACACACACACACACAAGCAAGTTTAATTTCCATTGTAATGTTTTGGTAGTTCTGTTGAGCTGCACTTATTTATGTCAAATGTCTTCCTTGTTCCCTCCCTCCTGATACTACGCTGAACAAAAATATAAACGCAACATGCAACAATTTCAAAGATTTTACTGAGTTACAGTTCATATAAGTGTTAATAAGAATTCATGTATGTAAGAGGCTAATGGGTAATGGTGCTGTTAGTATTATGAGTTTATTATAAGACAGTGTTACTAATCTGTTTGGCCTCCTACTTTTATTTGTTCATTTATATATATTACAGAAAGTAATTAGCTCAGGTGTAACTGATCGCCTTCAAAATCACACACCAAGTTAAGTGGCCTCCACCTGTGTTAAATTGTAGTGATTCACATGATTTCAGGATAAGAATTCTGCAGTTCCTGTAGGTTCCCTCTCCTGGGTAGTGAATTTCAAAGCAGAGACTCAACCATTAGCACCAAAGCACTTTCAAAAGAACTCCAGGACAAAGTTGTTGAAAGGCACAGATCAGGGGATGGGTATAAAAAAATAAAAGGCCTTGAATATCCCTTGGAGCACGGTCAAGGCGATTATTAAGTGGAAGGTATATGGCACCAGCAAGACCCTGCCTAGATCAGGCCATCCCTCCAAACTGGATGACCGAGAAAGAAGGAGTCTGATCAGAGAGGCTACCAAGAGGCCAATGGCAACTCAAGACTGGTCAAAGTGTGCATGTGACAACAATATCCCAAGCACTACACAAATCTGACCTGTATGGTAGGGTGGCAAGAAGTTAACCATTACTCAAGAAAGCCCACCTTGAAACCCGTTTGAAGTATGCAGAAAAACAATAGACTTTGTAGCCATGTGGCAAAAAGTTTTGTGGTCTGATCAAATTAAAATGCAACTTTTTGGCCTAAATGCAAAGCATTTCAGGCAAATGTGAGAACAAAATGCAAGTTAAAGTAGCATCTGGGGGAAGTGATTAATGTCATTGCTTGCTCTTGTGTTCGAGTAATGAAGAAGGTGAAACAGAATCAGCAAGTCAATCGGCATCAAGGTAAAAAGAAGCGACTTTGTTTAGTAATTAAGTTTAATTAAGATACTGAATCGGCTCAAAACATGGTCACATGAACAAAAATAAAACCCTAAAAACCCTAGTTCTTTCCGTTTTACAATTGATGAAAAACGGTGCTTCAATAGTAGAAAAACCCCCTACTGTCACAGTCCTGCGGCGCTGTTTATTATCAAAACAATAAAATCAAAGGTTTGAACCAAAATAAATAGAGTAAAAATAAACAGTCAAAACAAAATTACAAACACTAAGCAATACAAGTCAGGCTGGGGCTGTAACTGGTGGCTCACCAGGCGATGCGGAGCAGCAGGCATCCCCAAGTGATGACTTGAAAACATCCTTGGGTGGTGTCATGCAGGTATCCCCAGGCGATGGCAAACTCAGCTGCAGCTTCTCTCCATCGGGTGGTGGAGGTAGCTCCAGCTCTTCTGGTGGTGGAGGTGGAATCAGCAGGTATTCACTGCTGGTGGAGGTGGGAGCAGCAAGCAGTCATCCCACGGCAGTGGAGGCGGAACCAGTAGGTATTCACTCTCTGCTGGTGGTGGGCACCGCTCCTTCTTGGACTGTGGACGCACTGGCTTCCCCCTTCTAGGTGCTGGTTGCTCAGGCTCCCCCTGTTTGGGCACTGGATGCTCCCTCTACTCTGGTGGTGGAGGTAGCTCCAGCACCTCTTGTGGTGGAGGTGGGAGCGGCAGGTCATCTCCCTCGGGCGGTGGAGATGGAAACAGGCAGCCCTTCCATGGTGGTGAAGACAGGAGCGGCAAGCAATCCTCCTCCAGCTAGAAAAAGGTGCATATTGTCACTCCTTCCATCCGGGCGTGGTGCTCCCTCTCCTCCCAGCTGCTCTCTGGTCGTCCCTCCTCCATTCCAAGCCAGGGCAGTTGAGGATCGAATGGCCCCTCACCTTGCAGAGCGGACACCAACTGCGTGCCTCCACCAGGCGGAAGTATTTGTCCCATTGGCCCCACCTGGGCACTGGATGCCCTTGTTGCTCCCTCCTAGGTGTTGGACACTGGGGAGGTTGTTGCTGTTGCCTTCTGTGTTTTCCCTTTTTTTCCAGAAAAAAAAAAAATTCAGATAGTACCTGCTCTGGCCTGTGTCCAGGAGGCGCTGGTAATCCCACTCTAGACCCCACGTGTCACAGGAATGGTTGAGTGGTGATGTCAGGCCAAATGCAGGAACAAACACAGAGGAAAGTGCTGCAGGGCAGAAGGCTCTGCGGCGCCGTTTATTATCAAACAATAAAATCAAAGGTTTGAACCGAAATAAACACAGAGTAAAAATAAATAGTCAAACAAAACTAGCTTCTTTCGTTTAAGAACCCTTCTTTCGCTCTTGTTCTCTCCCCTACTCGCCACCCAGAGTGCAGATAACTGCAGGCTTTTTATACTGGTGACCATCTCCCAATTAGCAGCAATTAATCAATAAATTAACTCGGGATTGTCACCTTCTGCTCAAGCTTTTTATGAGGGGGCTTTTAACCCCACACATACATGCGGCCAAACGAAAACAAAACACACATGGCTACTCGCTGTCACTTATAAAAACTAATTCATAACACAATAAATAATAACAGCGCACATATACTATAGACATAGGGGACGGGCACTTTGCCACACTGGCACATTTAAACTAAATCAACTTTCACAAATCAACCACACCTTTGCCCCTCACTCAAATTCTATGCAGCACAGACTCTATGTGGGCCCACGGCCCCTAATACCTGCTGCACATGCAGTGATTTATAATGCTGAGGCAGTCAAAGCAAATCTGAAATCTGGAGGAATTCTATAGAGAACAGAGGTCAAGACTGACAACAGGCATGACGTCACAGAGCATCTGCCATCTTAGTAAAGGAAGGACTTGCACATTCTGAATAAATTACAGGAAAAAAATGATTTCAGGCAGAAAAAAACCTAAAGAGAACTACTTTCCGGAATTAATGGGTCTACTTCATCAAATCATAAGCAAAGCAGCAGGAGTTAAAAACAACTCACCTCAAACTCAGTTCAACCTCGCCCACCTGAGCTTGAAATACCGGTATGAGCAGGGAGCACAGAGGGACTCTATTTACTAAAGTTACATTTAGGAATCTCTTTTGAACTGAAGGAGAATATTATCAAAACAAACATTCTTAAATTGTAGAAAAGGAAGATTATACTCAAATAAATGTGCCACACAACATTACAGTACGTTCTAATCTACAGGCTTTCAGGGAACTCGCTGTGAAAGAAGTTTCAGGTTCTGCGCGTTTGAAAGGAGACGTGACAGAGAGCAAGAAGAGCGTGTGACGATACAGAAATGGCAGCAAACACTTCTCGTCTGGAAGAAGAGCTTTCCTGTGTTGTGTGCTGTGAGATTTTCAGGGATCCTGTAACTCTTCATTGTAACCACAGCTTCTGTAAAGCATGTCTGGATCAGTGTTGGAAAGAGAAGAGAGCTCGGGAGTGCCCTGTGTGCAGGAAGAAGGCATCAATGGGGACTCTTCCAGCTAATTTTGCTCTCAGGAATATTGTGGAGTCCTTCTTAAAAGAACACAGTGAGAAACCTCCAGCACCTCCTGGAATACTCTGCAGTCTGCATGAGGAAAAACTGAAGGTATTCTGTTTGGATGATAAGGAGGCTATCTGTCTTGTTTGTCAAATATCAAAGAAACATGAAAATCACAAGTACCGCCCAGTCGAGGAAGCAGCACAGGATTATAAGGTTTGTGAACAACTTTGATTTCTCAGATTAAAAAAAAAAAATCATTTAAACACAGTATTCTCTTTTCACAGCAGGGTTTCCTTTTTTATTCCTGTACTCAAGTAATCATGTTGGTGGGGGGTGGGGTATTATAAAGAGACAATTTAAACAACAAGATCCAACAAGTCTGAGGAGAACAAATCCTGAGAATCCTCTCTCTCTCTCTCTCTCTCTCTCTCTCTCTCTCTCTCTCTATATATATATATATCTATATATATAATATATATATATATATATATATATATATATATATATATATAATATATATACATACTCTATCACAGAAGGGCAGAGAGAGAGAGTACTGTACTGTAAATATCCTTATTTTATAGCTGTTTCAGCCACCCCTGTGTAAGCCTCATATCTCGGACCCATTACAGATAGTGACTTCATATTTACAGTTCTATAATGTCATGTAAGTTTTTCACTCAACTTCTGAAAGAGACTCAGTGAGACAAACAAGGTCGAATTGAACAAAGTTTATTACTCAAGGCTTGCAAACCTGAGAACACACTCAACACACACAAGTGTTAGGAAACCTAGCAATGTTATGACTACACAGAGCCGGTAAGCATAATATATACCTTGTAACCTACAGTTATTGTGAGCCAATCACAGAAGCTTAACTCAGTATATGTTGGATAGCAACAACTTGGAAAATTAAGATGAGACCAATCATATGCAACAATAACAACTTATCTTAATTGCAAGCATTCTGAAATTAAACCTATTCTAACTAAGTTGGTGACATTTCTGAGAACTGTCACGGATGCAGCTTACGGTTGCTAAATAAAGAGAACTTCCTCTTTCTAGCTGGCAGTCAGTATCTTTCCATCCCTTATCCCACTTGCCCTGCAACAAGAAAGAGGAAGTATGTACAATAAAAATTACCAGTACACGATACATTATTATTATATGATACCTAAATCTTATAACCCGTAATAGCATTTAAACCTGAGCATGGAAACCCTAAACAATCATAGCAGTAGCAACATTGTAATTTTCCCACCACATTCCCTCCTTTTGTAATTAAATTACAACCCAAGAGAAAATTACATCAAATCATCAGCCAGTTCAGAAAAATGATTAATATCCTTGTTACACTGACAATCAGTGGTAAGCAGAGGCATGGTTACAGCAGTGTCAAACAGTTTGGTACAGAGTCTTTTAATGCAAACGATAATGAGCGACAGTGCTATTAGCAATATTAATCCATATATAGCCCAGTGGAACAGAGTAGCTCCCCATGTCCCGAGTAGGGCTTTTACCTAGGCAAATGGGTCCCATTCTTCAGTCCAATGTTCTTCCCTTGCGGGACAGCAGCACAGACATAACAGGATTGGTTTACATGTTGGCTGTGGTTAATCATGTTCTGGGTGTGCAGATTATAATAAAAGAATGTGGGAGGAGCTGCTGCTACTCATGGCACGTGTTCAGATTGCAGGCACTCAGCCTACAGAAAGGAAATGGCTACAGCTCAGGAATAATCCTTTTGTGATCCTGCAACATAGGAACATGCTAGTGTAATATACAGTATAGGGATTCATGAAAACATAGCAGCACTTGGAATGGACCCTCCCAGCACTGTTGGTGCCAATGCTTCCTGCGGAGGTCCTTGATCACCACCCAGTCTCCAGGATGGATGTTGTGTCCTCAGCTGGATCAGGCAAGACAGCTCGTATCCTAGAGAAAAGATCCTTAAGCACATTGTTAAGGGCCACACAATAAGCCATTAACTCATCATTGCATCCCTGAAGGGTCAACTGGTGCCTCGTATGAGGTAAATGATTAGGCATACACATCACTCGTCCAGTCAAAACCTCATGCGGACTCAGACCATGTGCCCACTTACACATCAAAGGATAACAGGCTCTGGGCAGGATGGGCTTGCCAGTGGGACCCAACCAGAGACCACTCTCCGTCTGACCGCCACTCTGTTTCCATTGGCGTTTTTCCTTGTCATCAGCAGATGCCTGGATGTCAAGAATGTCCTGTAAGGAAAAAGGTTGATCTACAACAGAGGAAATGAACAACTGTTGGACAGGAAAAGAACTGTCACATGTTACTGCTACCTTAGCCACAGGATCAGCTCATGCGTTACCTAGGGAGACAGCATCAGAGGAGTTAGTTTGCACTGCGCATTTTACTACAGCTACTGCCTTATGCCGCTGTATGGCCTCGAACAGGTTCCTTACTAATTCACCATTATTAATGGGTTTCCTGGAAGCGGTCAGGAAATCCCGTAATTTCCACAGAGTCCCATGGTGTCTTTATAGCATAGTCAAGTATCCAATTGCTGCAATAACTAGTCATGCCTAAGAAAGTCATCATCTGTTTTTTTTTTTTTTTGTAATCGGTTGTGGTATGTTTATTATTGCTTCAACTCTGTCACGACCCAAAGACTTCCCTTCAGCTGACACTCTGTGCCCTCAATAAGTAACTTCCTTTTGCAGAGCTGCAGCTTGTGTTTGCTAGCTTTGTGTCCTTCCTGTGCCAGGAAGCAGAGCAAAGCCTTGGTGTCAGTTTCGCTAGCTTCCAAGGATTCAGAGCACAGTAATAAATCATCGACATACTGTACTAGCTTACTCCCGGCGGGGGGTATGAACCCTGCTAAATTTGCCTGTATGGCAGCACTAAACACAGCCGGGGACTTGTTGTGGGATACTGTCGAAGTCCATTGTTTACCTTCAAACATGAAAGCAAACCACTCTTGAGAACCCTTTCGACAAGTAATTGGATTTGGTACAATTGGGGTCCTTTGCTGCACAGCCAAATTAATTTCGCGGAGATCTTGCATGAACCGCCATTCTCCATTAGCCTTACGCACAAGGAGAATGGGGGAATTACATTGTGCCCCGGTGGCAAATACTATAGCCCCCCTTTTTACTAGTTCCTCATGGAGGGGTCGAATACCCTCAACAGCATCTCGCCCCAGTGGGTACTGCTTTCGTTTGGGTCGATGGGTGCTTCTTGGCTCTACTACTAATGGCTCACAGTTTTGATGCGGCCAAAATCATTCTTAGCAGTGGGCCACAATTGTTGAGGTATGTCTTTCAGCCAATCCAGACCTGCCCCCACGATTATCAGCATTATGGGTTGTGGATCGGGACAGGGAGAAAGTTCCAGTGCCACCCTATGGCAGGCCCAAGCCCCCCTTTTTAGCATTCGGTATGCTTGACCGGATGGGGAGTACTCGCCCTTCTTTTCTGGGGTCCAGTCCCGTAGTTGGGACATTTTCAGCACCCATGGACCCAACTCTTTCCAAGCAAAGCCTCTATGCTTTGCCAGTGATACATGTGGGGCTGCCCCCACTATTTCATATACTTTTTGTTGTCCCTCAGTGAGTTTAATGGATAGTGCGGCAAAATCTCTAGACCAATATAGATACTGTGATTCTAAATATTCTACATATATATATGGGTGTGGTCAAACCATTTGTTTTCAAATTCTGAATCTCTCTGACTGTGTGAGTACAGGGCAGAGCAGTGCATTCGTGGTGCAGGCATGATTTCATGCTGGGCTCCCCACAGCTCGACAGTGAGTTTCTCTAGCTGTGCAGTTTGAGTCCCCGGCAGCAGGTCCCATGCATAAAGCCAGTCAGATCGAAACCCACAACTGGTATGCATTAGGGGCACATCAACAGTGATACCCTCAGGGTTGCATTCAATCTTTATGCGTAGGGCTGTCAGTAAATCTCTACCACACAGGTTCACTGGGCATAATTGGGAATATATAAACAAGTGCATCACGAACATGTCGTTACACCTTACACGCACCACTTCTGTAAGCAATTCCTTGTTAGCTTGGCCAGAGGCCCCTACTATTGACACAGAGTCACTAGACACCCTCAGGTGCTGAGCATCTTCCTTTCTTATTAATGACATTGCTGCTCCTGTGTCTACCAAAAAAGTTATTTCTTTGCCTGCTACATTTAATATCACCTTTGAGCTTGTTTGGGTTTCAAATATTAGGGGACATATTACTTTTTGTGCTTCCTGATTATTGTCACTTGGTCTCTCTGCTGTTCCCTCCTTATCTCATTGTGTCTGTGGTTCATCTGCCCACAAACCCTGTGTTCCCCGGTTTCCTGATCCACCCCCTGACTGACTGCAATTGTTACTCCTATGTCCTTCTTTATGACAAGTCCAGCATTCACCCTGTTGTTTGTTATCAAACCCTTGACCCACTGGGCCCCTACCTTGCCATCGCTGTTGCCCCCGTCCTCGTCCACCACGACCACCACGCCCCCCTGCTTTGCCCCGTGCGGCCCCGTATTCAGGTATTTGATTCTGGTAGTATTGCAGCTGCACCAATTGCAACTTCCCTTGTTTCTTTTCTTTGTCTTCTTTTTTCTTTTCTTCTTGTGCAGCCTGTTGTCGGTTTTGATGCACAATGTGTGTCAAAAGATTGTCCAATGTTCCGGTTTCCCATCCAATGCAGGATTGGGCTACTGGACCCCGAAGGCCAGGTTTTATTCCATTCATGACGACTGTTTTCAACATTTCATTAAAATGAGATTTACTCTGTTTCAGTCCACTATGATCATGATAACACTTCAACAGCCGAGTGTAATAATCATCCTAGCTTTCTTCTAAGCCTTGCTTGCAATTATGAATTACAGTACAGTCTGGTTATACTGGCCATTTATCAGCAATCCGCTTCAATAAAGCATTGAGTTGTTGGATATAATGTCCGTCATTTTTTGTATGGTAGAGTAATGTCAAATGGTTCACTAACTGCCTGCCAAACCAACTTCAGTTTGTGGTGCAATACTTGTCCTATTTAGTGTCGTCCGGCCATGTACACTTGGTACCGACGAACGTGGACAAGTTGCTTGACAGGTCTCAGGAATACCACTAGTCCGTCCAGAGGCCGGCTACAGTCAGTAGAGCGCCATAGGGTCAGTCCCAACCTGACATTGACACCTGAGTGCTCAGTATCATGTCTGTGGCAGAGCAAAGCTCTGCCCTTTAAATTGGCAGAGATGGGGTTAACTTCCCCTACCTGCCTGGGTTTATTATGTTCAGGTGGCTGGGGTTGATTAGTTGATTAGGTTGATTAACGATCAATCAGCGCCCAGCCACCTGATATAAAAGGAGGCCTCTGCTTCTCATTTGGGGGGAGGGAGCTGAGGAAGCAGGTTGGTGTTTGTTTTGTGGTTTTTTGAATTTTCTAAATCCAGTGAAGGCATTGCCCAGCCTGGAAACTTTATTTTTGTGAGTTTTGTTTTTGCTTTATTTGTGTTTGAGTATCTGTTATTTTGCCCTTGTGCACTTTATTTTTGTTTATTTATAATAAAATAGTTATTTTTTTGAACTGCAGTCTGTCTCTGGGCCTCTATCCACTCGCCAGCCTGCCACATTTGGTGTCAGAAGTGGGATAGCGCCACCTAGAGGCTCAGAGCAGTATTTTTGTTTTGTTTTGTGGAATTTTTGGGATAATTTTTTTTTTTTTTGAAAAAAAAAAAAAAAAAAAAAATGGGAAAGAAGAGCAGACAGCGGCAAAGGCAGGAAAAGCAGCAGCAGCTGAAGAAATGTAAGCTGCTGCAGCCACCGCTGGAGGACCCGGCCAGCCTCTTCCCCTGGTGTTCCTGGTGTGGGAAGGAGGACCATCGTTGGCGGTCCTGCCCAGACGTGCCACCGGCAAACTGGTGTGGCCGGTGTGAGGAGGACGGCCACAACTGGGCAGGATGCCCCTACAACCAGGCCCAGGAAGAGGTGCAGTGTTCACCCCGGGCATCAGGGGCCACCCCACTACCTCCAGCACCACCACCTTCACCACCGTCCCAGGAGATCTGGGACTGGTTGATGCACCCTGAGGCAGACCTCGTCCACGATCTCCCCATAGTTATCAACACGCTGTGGCGTCGAGATGGGGAGAGGTGGGAACAGTGGGAGGAACAACACCACCCGGCGTCCTTCCCAGAGGTTGCCCTCATGGTGGTTAATTACCTGGCGGTAGACATGGGAGATGCCCCGGTCACTCCAATAAAGAGGGGTGAGCCGCCTTCCCGAGAGCCAGAGAGGGGTGAGGATCTGTCTGTCGTCCCCAGAGCCAGAGAGGGGTGAGGAGCTGCCGTCGTCCCCAGAGCCAGAGAGGGGTGAGGAGCCGCCGTCGTCCCCAGAGCCAGAGAGGGGTGAGGAGCCGCCGTCGTCCCCAGAGCCAGAGAGGGGTGAGGAGCCGCCGTCGTCCCCAGAGCCAGAGAGGGGTGAGGAGCCGCCGTCGTCCCCAGAGCCAGAGAGGGGTGAGGAGCCGCCGTCGCTCCCAGAGCCAGAGAGGGGTGAGGAGCCTCCGTCGTCCCCAGAGCAAGAGAGGGGTGAGGAGCTGCCGTCGCTCCCAGAGCCAGAGAGGGGTGAGGAGCTGCCGTCGCTCCCAGAGCCAGAGAGGGGTGAGGAGCTGCCGTCGCTCCCAGAGCCAGAGAGGGGTGAGGAGCTGCGGTCGCTCCCAGAGCCAGAGGGGGAGGAGGAGCTGCCGTCGCTCCCAGAGCCAGAGAGGGAGGAGGATCTGCTGTCGCTCCCAGAGCCAGAGAGGGAGGAGGATCTGCCGTCGCTCCCAGAGCCAGAGAGGGAGGAGGAGCCTCCGTCACTCCCAGAGCCAGAGAGGAGTGAGGAGCCGCCGTCGCTCCCAGAGCCAGAGAGGGGTGAGGAGCCGCCGTCGCTCCCAGAGCCAGAGAGGGGTGAGGAGCCGCCGTCGCTCCCAGAGCCAGAGAGGGAGGAGGATCTGCCGTCGCTCCCAGAGCCAGAGAGGGAGGAGGAGCCGCCGCCGCTCTCAGAGCCCGAGAGGGAGGAGCCGCCGCCGCCGCTCTCAGAGCCGAGAGAGAGGAGGAGCCGCCGCCGCTCTCAGAGCCCGAGAGGGAGGAGCCGCCACCGCCGCCGCTCTCAGAGCCCGAGAGGGAGGAGCCGCCGCCGCCGCTCTCAGAGCCCGAGAGGGAGGAGCCACCGCCGCCGCTCTCAGAGCCCGAGAGGGAGAGGAGCCGCCGCCGCCGCCCGAGAGGGAGGAGCCACCGCCGCCGCTCGAGAGGGGGGAGCCAGCCCGCCGCTCTCAGAGCCCGAGAGGGAGCCGGCCTCCGCCGCCGAGCCCGCCGGGCCGCCGCCGCCGCCGCCGCCTCCGCCACCAGAGGGAGCCGGGCCGCCGTCGCCGCCTCCGCCACCAGAGGGAGCCGGGCCGCCGTCGCCGTGCTACCTTGGAGATTCGGGGCCCCCTCAACCAAAGAAGGCTTGGGGGCTCCGACATCAACCCCGCCCACCACCACCCACCATAACAGCCCACCCAAGGGACATAATTGGACTCTTGGGGGGGGGGGGGGGGGGGGGGGGGGGAGGGGGGGGGGGGGGGGGGGGAAGGGGGGAGTTGGCCGATTGCGGCCGGTGTACGTTGTACATGGGGGGAGGTGTGTGGCAGAGCAAAGCTCTGCCCTTTTTAAATTGGCAGGGATGGGGTTAACTTCCCCTACCTGCCTGGGTTTATTATGTTCAGGTGGCTGGGGTTGATTAGTTGATTAGGTTGATTAACGATCAATCAGCGCCCAGCCACCTGATATAAAAGGAGGCCTCTGCTTCTCATTTGGGGGGAGAGGGAGCTGAGGAAGCAGGTTGGTGTTTGTTTTGTGGTTTTTGAATTTTCTAAATCCAGTGAAGGCATTGCCCAGCCTGGAAACTTTATTTTTGTGAGTTTTGTTTTTGCTTTATTTGTGTTTGAGTATCTGTTATTTTGCCCTTGTGCACTTTATTTTTGTTTATTTATAATAAAATAGTTATTTTTTTGAACTGCAGTCTGTCTCTGGGCCTCTATCCACTCGCCAGCCTGCCACAATGAGGAAGACTGCAGGCTTGAGTGTGGTCTTGGTGGGGGTTAGGACTCCACCAGAAACCAAATTCCCCAATCCTATACGGTGGTCATCCCTTTTTTGGAGGAAGTGACATGGGCAAGAAACTGCTGCTGGAGGTGCAAACCTCGCGTAGCCACCAGCCCCGACACCGACGACTGACCTCCACGTCGACGACGCATCGAAAAACCGAAAGGATCCGACCTGGGAAGGGGTTCCCACCTCGCCTAATGGTACGACGACGACAGTGACCTCAGTAAAGGAGGTAGGAGTCAGTCCACCCCGTACGTCATCCCCCCCAGCACGTCGGGTCATCGGTGGGGGTCAAGGCCGTAATAGGGAGGGGGAAGGCGTTCCAATTTCTCCACACTATTCTTGCCTTTTTTCTTTTCTGTAACACTTGTCGTCTGTGTCATTCTTTCCCTTGCCCTTTTATTGTTTCTCTAGCTCATCTTCTGCCATTCTTTCCCACTTTCTAAAACTATCCCAATCTATTCTTCTTTTATGCTTCTTTTGCTTTTTTCCATTTTTCTAACTACGTCCTACAGTTAGCTAATTTACTTGTACTTAATGTTCCACCAAGGGGGAAACTTGACTTAGCATACCACAAGTCATTTTGACTCAGGGGACTTGGTCCCCATCTATCATGCATTTTTCTCTGGCATCCAGTCAAACTAGTACAGTCAACAGTATTACTTTTTGCCGCACCCATTATGTCACTTAGTCGCCTAACTTCTCTTAAACATGCTTTTTCTAATTCCTTATTATTGTGTCAAATTGGATATCCTCCAAAATACCCATTTATTATAATATCTTCTTTTAGGGAAAGTATTTTCTATTTTTCTGGTCCTTTGAGACAAACTTTTTCTATCGTTAATTTAAACAACGTACATTTAAATACTTGGATTTCAATTTTGGGCCAAATACTTTTTATGTAATACGTATTTTCTTTGTATTTTATAAGTCGACTATAACCATTCTTTTCAAACCAGATTTCACTCAATTCAGACATATATTAGGACATAACAAGCCGGCGACACAGACAAACACAGAAACAAGAGAATTAATAATAACAAGATATTTCAATTTCTATTTCAAGACACACAGTCTTCAAGACACACAGTCTTATTCAATAATAGTAATTACTTTCAATTTGTGTACACTATTTCAAGACACACAGTCTTATTCAACGTCAGGAATTCACTTTCCCGCAGACCGGTACACAGTCGTTCGTTGATAGACACACAGTCTTATTATTTCATATCTGTCAGTCAAGTTACATAATACATATCTGTGTGTCAGATTAAATAAGGGCACCTGACTGTCCTGTGTCAGGACATATTTGTGTGTCAAGACAAATTCTGTGTGTCAGAATAATAGAGTGTTAAATTTGAGACAATGATTAAGTTTTAACAATAGAGTTATCTCAGAGTGTCTCAAACGTTTGTGTTGGGAAGTAGGCGGAGCGGCTGAGGGGGTTCCGTCTAAGCTTCGCCTGGGGCAGTTGACAAAAATCACTGTTTTTTAGTACTAGGTTCAATCCATTTCCAGAGTGGCCACTAAATGGTCTCACCGGGCCCTTACTCCGCCCCCCTCAAGCAACGGGCGGTAGGAGCAGCGGTTTTACTCGTAACTTCAAAATGTCATTGAAGTTTTTCACTCAACTTCTGAAAGAGACTCAGTGAGACAAACAAGTTCGAATCGAACAAAGTTTTTACTCAAGGCTTGCAAACCTGAAACACGTTCAACACACACAAGTGTTAGGAACAATGTTCTGACTACACAGAGCCAGTAAGCATAATATATACCTTGTAACCTACAGTTATTGCGAGCCAATCACAGAAGCTTAACTCAGTATACGTTGGATAGCAACAACTTGGAAAATTAAGATGAGACCAATCATATGCAACAATAACAACTTATCTTAATTGCAAGCATTCTGAAATTAGACCTATTCTAACTAAGTTGGTGACATTTCTGAGAACTGTCACGGATGCAGCTTACGGTTGCTAAATAAAGAGAACTTCCTCTTTCTAGCTGGCAGTCAGTATCTTTCCATCCCTTATCCCACTTGCCCTGCAACAAGAAAGAGGAAGTATGTACAATAAAAATTACCAGTACACGATACATTATTATTATATGATACCTAAATCTTATAACCCGTAATTGCATTTAAACCTGAGCATGCAAACTCTAAACAATCATAGCAGTAGCAACATTGTAATTTTCCCACCACAATAACTCCTACACGCTTAATGTTGTAGTGACCCTGCCACTGACCTCTGACCTAATAAGGCTGTCATATTGAGCTTGTGTGACTTTTTAATTTTCATCTGCACAGAGACAGTACCCTTTGAGTTATTGTCTTAATGTTCGGTGCAGAGCTGTATTGTTTAAATGTCTCAGTTTACCACAATCCACAATATCTGTAAGCAGCAAGATACAGCTCTATACAATCAATAATAATACACAATGTAATGTACAGACCTGGAGCAAATACACTTCTATCCATCAGAGAGATAATCTACCAGTTTCATACTAAAACACTGTGAGCTGCTCATAGTATTGAGGTGAGCTGGAAGAGCATTGCAAGAGAGCAAAATGGTTTCTGATCCCATGCTGGTCTGCATTAAAACTCCTTGTAAAGAAACTCCTGCAGTAGAACACAGACTTCGGAGTTCAGCCCACTGTCTTGGAATGCTCCCAGAGCTCTAAGAATGTCAGTGCAGAGCAGTGTCACAGTGTTCTATTCTAGAGCTCTGTGATAGAACTCTCTGAGCAGCTACAATTCTCACTGACCATCTTAGCCAATCAAGGCTGGGTTTACACATGCTGTGAATTTTTAAGGGAGTTTCTTTTTTTAAAACATGTGTTTGATATTGAATAATACTATTTGAAATAAGAACATAAGAACATAAGAACATAAGAAAGTTTACAAACGAGAGGAGGCCATTCGGCCCATCTTGCTCGTTTGGTTGTTAGTAGCTTATTGATCCCAGAATCTCATCAAGCAGCTTCTTGAAGGATCCCAGGGTGTCAGCTTCAAAAACATTACTGGGGAGTTGATTCCAGACCCTCACAATTCTCTGTGTAAAAAAGTGCCTCCTATTTTCTGTTCTGAATGCCCCTTTGTCTAATCTCCATTTGTGACCCCTGGTCCTTGTTTCTTTTTTCAGGCTGAAAAAGTCCCTTGGGTCGACACTGTCAATACCTTTTAGAATTTTGAATGCTTGAATTAGGTCGCCACATAGTCTTCTTTGCTCAAGACTGAACAGATTCAATTCTTTTAGCCTGTCTGCATATGAAATGCCTTTTAAGCCCGGAATAATTCTGGTCGCTCTTCTTTGCACTCTTTCTAGAGCAGCAATATCTTTTTTATAGTGAGGTGACCAGAACTGCACACAATATTCATGATGAGGTCTTACTAGAATTGTACAGTTTTAACATTACTTCCCTTGATTTAAATTCGACACTTTTCATAATGTATCCAAGCATCTTGTTAGCCTTTTTTATAGCTTCCCCACATTGTCTAGATGAAGACATTTCTGAGTCAACAAAAACTTATAGGTCTTTTTCATAGATTCCTTCTCCAATTTCAGTATCTCCCATATGATATTTATAATGTACATTTTTATTTCCTACATGCAGTACCTTACACTTTTCTCTATTAAATGTCATTTGCCATGTGTCTGCCCAGTTCTGAATCTTGTCTAGATCATTTTGAATGACCTTTGCTGCTACAACAGTGTTTGCCACTCCTCCTACTTCTGTGTCGTCTGCAAATTTAACAAGTTTGCTTACTATACCAGAATCTAAATCATTAATGTAGATTAGGAATAGCAGAGGACCTAATACTGATCCCTGTGGTACACCGCTGGTTACCACAATCCATTCTGAGGTTTTTCCTCTAATCAGTACTTTCTGTTTTCTACATGTTAACCACTCCCTAATCCATGTACATGTGTTTCCTTGAATCCCAACTGCGTTCAGTTTGAGAATGAATCTTTTGTGCGGGACTTTGTCAAAAGCTTTCTGGAAATCTAAATAAACCATGTCATATGCTTTGCAATTATCCATTATCGATGTTGCATCCTCAAAAAAATCAAGCAAGTTAGTTAGACACGATCTCCCTTTCCTAAAACCATGTTGACTGTCTCCCAGGACCCTGTTACCATATAGGTAATTTTCCATTTTGGATCTTATTATAGTTTCCATAAGTTTGCATATAATAGAAGTCAGGCTTACTGGTCTGTAGTTACCTGGTTCAGTTTTGTTTCCCTTTTTGTGGATCGGTATTACGTTTGCAATTTTCCAGTCTGTCGGTACCACCCCTGTGTCAAGAGACTGCTGCATGATCTTGGTTAGCGGTTTGTAAATTACTTCTTTCATTTCTTTGAGTACTACTGGGAGGATCTCATCCGGCCCAGGGGATTTGTTTATTTTAAGAGCTCCTAGTCCCTTTAACACTTCTGCCTCAGTTATGCTAAAGTTATTTAAAACTGGATAGGAACTGGATGACATGTGGGGCATGTTGTCAGTATCTTCCTTTGTAAAAACTTGTGAAAAGTAATCATTTAACATATTTGCTATTTTTTTTCTTCATCTACGATTTTGCCATTTGTATCTCTTAAACATTTAGTCTCCTCTTTGAATGTTCTCTTGCTGTTGTAATGTTGCAAAAACATTTTGGAATTGGTTTTAACTCCCTTAGCAATGTTCATTTCTATTTCTCTCTTGGCCTTTCTAACTTCCTTTTTGACTTGCATTTGCAGTTCTGTGTACTCTTTCTGCATACTTTCTTTTTGGTCCTTTTTTAATGCTCTGTAAAGTGCCTTTTTTCGCTGAATATTTTTTTTAATTGATCTATTAAACCATTTTGGCAATTTAGTTTTACATTTAGATTTGTCTACTTTAGGGATGTAATTGTTTTGTGCCTCTAGTACTACATTTTTGAAGAACAACCATCCTTCTTCTGTGGGTGTTTTCTCTATTTTACTCCAATCTACTTCTGTTAGTCTCTGTTTCATACCTTCATTGTTTGCTTTTCTAAAATTGTAAACCTTAGCTTTAGTCATTTACTTTTGGGGATTTAAAAAACACTTCAAATGAGACCATGTTGTGGTCTGAGTTTGCCAGTGGTTCTCTGACCTCTGTTTTAGTTATTCTATCTTCGTTATTTGAAAAGACTAAAACAAGACATGCCTCCCCTCTAGTGGGTGCCTTCACAAATTGTGTTAGGAAGCAGTCATTTGTCATTTCCACCATTTCAATTTCATCCTTCGCGCTACCCACTGGGTTTTCCCATTTTATTTTGGGGAAGTTGAAATCCCCCATTAGTATGGCTTCTCCTTTGCTACATACATTTCTAATGTCATTGTATAACAGATTATTGTGCTCACCGTCTGAATCTGGCGGTCTATAGCATGCTCCTATTATTATGCCTTTTGAATTTTTGTCCGTTATTCTGACCCATATTGATTCGGTTTTATTTTCTTTGTCCAGGTTTAACACCTGGGCTTCAAGACTGTTTCTTATGTATAGCGCTACCCCTCCTCCTCTTCTGTCCTGCCTGTCTTTCCTATACAGTGTATACCCACAAATATTAAATTCGTCCCCATCACTCTCAGACAACTACGTTTCTGTAACACCTATCACATCATAGTTACTTGTTAGTGCAGTAGCTTCAACTTCTAGAATTTTGTTTCTGATACTTCTAGCATTTAGATAAATACATTTAATGGTTGTCTTACCTGAGTTGTTGTTCTTGTTTTGATGTGGTCTCCCTTCTGTTTTTTTGTTGATTTCTCCCCCCTTCCTTTCTAGTTTAAATGCTTCCGAACCTGCTCGAGGATCTTTTCTCCGAGTAGACTAGTTCCCTTGTTATTTAAATGCAGTCCATCCCGTCTATACAGATAGTCCTCGTTGTAGAATGTGGTCCAATGATCAAGATAGGTGAAGCCTTCCCGTGTGCACCACGTCTTCAGCCATGCGTTTTGATTAATTATTTCCAGCTGTCCATATGGTCCTTTGCAAGGTGCGGGTAGTATACCAGAAAATACCACAGTTTTGGTTTTCTCTTTTAATTTCCTTCCTAGCTCTCTGAATTTGTTTTGCAGGGATTTTGGTCTGTCTCTTCCAATGTTGTTTTTACCAATGTGGACGACTACTACCGGGTCGTCTCCTGTTCGTTCTAGGAGCCTGTCCACGTTCTCAGTGATGTGCTTGACCGAGGCTCCCGGAAGGCAGCACACTGTTGTAGTAAGAGGGTCCAAACTGCGAATTGAACTTGCTGTGTTTCTCAATAAGGAGTCCTCAACAATCATGACCTCCCTTCTTTTTGCTGTCTGGTCACCACTGTCAATAGGGTCCTGGATGTTGTTCCTTTCATTCTCTTGTTGTTGGTTCTGCTCATCAAAATTCTGAAGTGACTCAAATCTGTTGGTTGTTTTGATTTCTGGTGGTTGTGTTTGACGAAGTTTCTTTTTTTCCCTGCTTCTGCCTACCTGAACCCATCTGTTAGGGGTGATGCAGACTTCCATGAATTGTGGGTGTGCCAGTTCCTCAAGATCCTGTTGCTGTCTCACTTCTTCCAGCTCCATTTCCAGCATACTTACTAGTTTATGCAAATCCTTGATTGCGCGGCACTTTACGCACACTTTGTTTAGCTCCGCTGGGTTTTCTCGGATTTCCCACATCAAGCAGGTGTCACAGATTACTGGCTTGAAGACCATGTTGAGGGTTTTTTTTTTTTGAAGTTGAGTTTCTTCTGCAGCCGTCAACCTGCTTCTAAACTGCTTCTAAACTGCTCTGTACTTTTCCACGCCTGTACTTCTCCCACTTGCTGTCGCTTCCATTCGCTGTCGCTGGGAAGACTGCCTCGTTTAACTGCGTTGTTCTGCTGTGCTGCTGGCTCCTCCCCTCGCCCGTGTCTCAGAACGGCGCTGAATTTGAATCAGCTGTTCCGAGTTTCAGCTTTTTTGTTATCAGAAAAACACACGCGGCTGTTTGACTTTGAGCTGCTGCTGTGTTTCCCCAATGTCCTGTTTTCTGATTAAAGCAATTCAAGATGCAATTTCTCCTTACTGCTTCTAAACTGCTCTGTAATTTTCCACGCCTGTACTTCTCCCACTCGTTGTCGCTTCAACTCCTTGAATCACCTGAAGCCTCGGTGGAACATTGAATCACGTGAGTGATTTGAAAGCTCAGTGAGACAATGTACCTTTTAGTGTTTTGAACCTGTGAATGATTGAAGCCTCAAGTAGTTGAATTGACTGAAGCCCCTCTTCAAAACTCAGATTTTCATTAGGCATAGCATATTGGATGAGTGTCTTGTCGATGTCTCAGATGGCCATCATTTCATAGATTATTCTGATATATTAATTATTATGCACACTATGCATAAATTAATTAAAAGCATACAATATACTTGAAATGTAACCACAAGTCAATTAAAGCCTGCTGCATGTTTTAAAGAGGGGGAAAGAAAGTCAGACATAATCCATTTAGCAATTCTGCGGGTAGGGTGTGACTGATCTCACGGAAAGGAGAGGTACCAGACTCAAGAAGGAGCTTGGCTGTGCCAACTATAGTCGCCCTGTCCCTGAGTGAGTTAATAAGAGCCCGAGGATTTTTCCTCAAGCATGTCTCTCGACTGCCTCCCTGTGGCCCATGTGTCTACCCTTCCAAACTGCTATTTTCTCAATAGGCATTCATTTAGCGTGACAGTAACACTTATTTTTTGTGCTATTTTTAGTCTGTCCTCCCCGTCTCCTCAGTGTCAGACTTCACCAGCCACCACTGATATGAGTGTACATTGAATGTGTCCAGCCATTGTCATAGATCTTACCCGTCTGTGAAAGCAATTCTTTGTTTGACTCTGCTAAGCATTTCTTTGCTCTTCACAGACTTCAAAGACTTTCCTGTTATGTTTTATTGTGTGTGTTTTATGAGGCTTTTCACCCTTGTAGGTAATGAAGAATACAAGACTGATTCCCGAACAAAACAAACCCCTCAGAACTAGGCAAGTGTGAAAGCACTGGCTATATCTTTATTTTTCAGCATTCTGTACGTGCTCATCAGACTCAGGCACTTCTGATGCATGTTGTCTGCCTCCTTAAAGGCCTAATTTTAACATATTCTAGAGTGGAAATAGTTTAGATACACTAATAGAGCATTACATTCCTGCTTAGTTCGTATTCTTTTCGTTCAACTATTCTCATTATTTTCGCAGTTACATGGCCACACCCCATGTTTTCTGCAGCTGAGAATGACCTTGACTGACTGCCACATGACATTGATAGATATCTCAAAATAATGAATATGTTTGAGAATTAAAACAGCAACCAAAGAGGAATGTAATGCTCTATTAGTAGGCTATAACTTGACATGTTTTCATTCTAGTTAACCCTTTAAGAGCATAAGCAAATGGACATACCAACATCATTGCTATTTATATCTAGCCTTGATAACATATCTGTTGTTCATTTTTGTGAGAGGCCACTTAATATGAGTCACATATATCACAACAGCATTTATACTTGTGAAGAATACAAATGGTAAAATGAAAAATACACACAATTATATTGCTTTTTTAAATTTTGTTGTGTAAAATAAAGTTTCCAACATTTATCATTAGCTGCTTTTATCATGAATATGGGAAAAAGGCAAGCTTTTGGAGCAGTGTGTGCCTGTCTCTTTTGATCCTATACATTATCAAGTCAAGACATCTTTGTTTACCACAAAGGTAAGGCCTTAGCATCATCCAGCTGAGTTTTAAGAGATTCAATGTCTGCCTGTGTCAATGGAAAGGTTTTCAGCTCTGTAAACTTTCGAACATTTGCGGAGACAAACTGAACCAAATCAGTGAAGGCTTGGAGAAATGCATCAGCAGCTTCAAGGAACGTCCGGATATCTTCTCCAGTGGGGATATTGAACTGGGTTTTCCCGTCAATCTTTTCCTGGAGTGGTTTTGCAACAGCAAACGCTTTCTCAACGGCCTAAAACATCAAATTGTGAAATATCAAACAGAAAATCAGCACACAATAGGTTATTGATACCCTACCTTTCAGAAATCAGCACACAATAGGTTATTGATACCCTACCTTTCAGTTTCTATGGATGGAACAGGCAGGCCACAAAATGATATACATGTGGTAGATGCTGCTTATTAACAATCTCTTGGTAGCCATCTAAAAGTTACCATTATCCAAAGGTTGCTAATAAGAGAAAAGCTATAGCATTAGATAGGATTGATTACTGAAAATTACTGTTAATAACTGAAATCTCCCTAATGTGGTTCCCACATATATCTGCCATTATAGTGGGGTCTCCCTAATGGGAGTATGCAAACTGTTATGGATAATCGATTCCTCTCTCTCTCTCTCTCTCTCTCTCTCTCTCTCTCTCTCTCTCTCTCTCTCTCTCTCTCTCTCTCTCTCTCTCTCTCTCTCTCTCACTTGACAGTTAACACAGCGTGCTTAGCACTTTGTGTTTATTAATAATAATAATAATAATAATAATAATAATAATAATAATAATAATAATAATAATAATAATCATCATCGCAGGACACGGTACAGCAGAGACACTGTATAAATCAAAACACACAAGAATGCTGAACTATTACTGCAGGAGAGGCAAAGAAAGTGAGGAGGAATTGAAGGAAATGGATGCTGAATAAAAAATCACTCGTCAGGTATCTGCTGCTCAACAGTGAAGAGAGGGCTTTCAGCAAAGAAGTATATAAAAAAGCGTCAGCTGTATGCCGGGCTGTGCTATCGTAGGCCATCAGTCATTTATTTGAGCAGCCAGCATGATTCACTGTAGTATGCTACAGATACGACTCAGGAATAGACTTAACTTAATATAAGGTCTGCAAATCCTTCATTAGTAGATAATTCAGTATAAAGGCATGTTTAGGAAAGCACAATAATAATCCCTGGTAAACCCTGTACTGGCAGTTAAGCACGTGTTACTCAAATACATAATAGATGAAACAAGGCTAATATGCGTGTGCTTAAAATACAGTGTACCCTGTTGCTGCAGTAGTTCTAAAATCTGAATTAAGATGAAATATTATTGAATTCTTACCACTGATTCCAGGTTATTACTACATTTAATAATAAATGAAGTGGATGCCTCAATCCTCTCTCTGCTCAATTTTGGGGTATTGAGAAATTCCTAGATATTATGAATTTCCATTGGAATATGTAAACTTTTGATGATAACTACTGTATAAATTGTTACTGGAACATAAATAAAAAGTAGCAAAACAGTACGTACATCAGATACTGGTCCAATGTATTTCTGAATAATTGATTCCAATGGTATCTGAAATCCATCCAGTGTAATCATATCATCTTTGTGGTCCTTCATCCACTTCAGGAGCTTTTCACTGAGGTCTGCTTCGTTTTTGATGACTGCGGTTAATGCCTTAATCACAGCACGCTTTCTCTCTAAATCCTTGGATTGGTGTTCATGGGGAAGCAATTTGTTAAGAGCAACATTTACACCCCACAAGATAGAGCCAATAGCTACATTTTTTGCAACAAATCCTGCTATTTTTGGTATACTTGTTGTGACATATTCAAGCAAGGTTTTTAAGGTCTTGCTAATTTTGGACAACTCTTCAACCTCTACTCGTGCTTCAGCTACTTCTGCTTGAATTTCTTCTTGTATTTCTTCTGGCAGTTCCAATGCCCTCTTCAGCTCTGTCAATGGCTTCTTCAACTCCCTCAATTATTTCTTCCACCTCCGCCATTTTGGACTGGTATTTCTTGATCTATATATAAATGTTTGAAAAATTATCCTTTACCGTAGATGTGTTGTCAAGTGATGAATAAAGCCAACCATCTATAACCCAGAAATGTACATATTTTGGTTGAAATACAAGATATTTCAAATCGTTAGGTTGTAAATGTAACCTTGGTTCTGTGAATCAAAAAGATAGTCCTGTATTTTTTGGGAAACTCTCTGTGATAGGCCAGATTAGTGA
Source organism: Polyodon spathula (assembly GCF_017654505.1). Taxonomy (NCBI): domain Eukaryota; kingdom Metazoa; phylum Chordata; class Actinopteri; order Acipenseriformes; family Polyodontidae; genus Polyodon; species Polyodon spathula. The sequence goes on from NC_054549.1 coordinate 137,976, forward strand.
GCATTCAATGTCAAAGCTGCTGTATTTCAGTCCCTTCCCTTGGCAGCCACTTGTCCTGCATTTCAGGGCTAAGTGGAGGCAAAATCTGAATCAGGGCACATCATTACCACCAACACTTGTGTTAACGGATGGGATGGGCACCCTCAAGGACCCTAGTGCCCAATGAGGGCACAACTGGGTCTAACACATTTGAGCAATAGAACCTGGTGAATACATGCGGACTGGCCCAGCAAGCTGCAGTACATATGTCACCAGCGAGGCTCTTTTAACTCACTCAGTGCCAGAACTAGATGGAGCCCAAGAGCAGTCTTTCAAAAAAATAAAAAATGCCCTTTACATACGCAGCACCCTCTTTTTGTCTCAAATCAGTTCTCTGTAGGCAAGGTCAACTCTAACTGAAAATGTATATTACTCCACCCACCGTACTTGCATTTCAAACTATAGTGCCTCTTTTTTTACAATAAAGATTAAGTTTAAGCTATTATCGTTGTTACCTGCAGCAGTAGTTAAACTACTAATAGTAGGCTTCCTAACAATGAAAATAAATGAATAAATAAGGCTGGGGAAACCCCAAACCAGTCGGCTATTATTATTATAACGTACACAGTGTGGGGGTCAGGGCTGTAGCTGGCATGATTAGCTCGAATACCCTGCTTCAAAACATTTGCAAGGTGCTTCCGGGCAGCAATATTGGTGCTAATGGGAGCCCAATCTATCCTATTATAAGGAAGCCCAGATACTCACCTGGTTTGGTATTGGCACAGGGTTTGGTCGATCAGTTAGTTCAGAAGAAGAGTTTTTATTCAAGTTGAAGTCAATCAGTGGTTTCAGCTCATCGGTGGTTTCCAAGGTCAATCAGTGGTTTGGCACAGTGTGCTTGTAGGCTCTCTGTCTCCCCGTTTTATTGCCACTAAACCAGATGCCTCCACCTTCCTAAGATGAGGCCCCTTGGACTACTAACCAATTACAGTATAGCTCAACAGTCAGTAAAGATCAGCTTATCAGCAAGCTCAGCGTGTCCCCTGAGTGACCTCGAAGAAGTCCTACTTAGCTTAATTGCATATTTCTTCTAAAAAGATTACTTATTAAGCTGACAGTTAGAAATATGTAACAAACTTCAATATAAACATTGTATTAAACTTAAACAGGTTTCAAAACCTCAACTGACAGTAATCAGTTAAGCTTTTTCACTCTGTAAGCCAATGTTCCAAGCATTGCAAAACCTTTAAGAACACATCATGTGAATTAGCTATAAAAAAAAAAAAAACATGCAACGTAACAACTTCAACATTAGCCTACTATAACAAATTCAAGCACATCCAGTGACAGTCCAGAGTAAACAAATAAATACGCTCAATAAATAAACATAGAAATATGCGCAGATAGCCTAGTTCAGACATGAACAAAGCAGAAGAAAAGTTTTCAGCAGTTAGTAATAAGGAACAATTTTTTTTGGGGGGGGGGATAAAAAAAAAGTTTAAAAGTAGACAAATTAGCGATCTCTTTTTCTTAAATTGCTTTTATGCAAATTTGTGCTGAAAATATAAGCATAAACAAATACTTTATCATATATATTTTTATTAATTGCCTTTAAATAACTGTGAGGCTATTAGCACAATAAAAGTGTAACTCTTTTTATTATTCATCAGTTCTTTTAGAACTAAAGTTCTGAGTAAATGTGTGTTTTTTGTAATTATTTGAGTGTCCAAATTCCCAAAGTCTTTATAAATGTAGCCACAGTATATGTTTTCATCTCTCTGTTTGAAATACACCCCATTACATTTTGCCAGGCCTATTCCACTATTTTTTTGTATCTCTCTCAAATTTCATAACCTACATCATTTATTATAATACTGTTTTTTTGTATATATTGTGACAAGGCAGGGAGCCCTGCCCAACTAAACTGTGAATTATTTTATTGTTTAATTATCACCTGCATCTGGCTACCATTGTACATTCGAGCCAGGTGCAGGGTATTAAAGGAAAGCAGTCAGTCTGCTCAGGGCTGCTGTGTGAAAAGGAGCCCGACTGAAGGTGTTCTCAATCAAATAAATGCAGAGATACTGTGCAAAGCCTTTTCGTGTTGTTTGTCAGCGTGTTCCAGTTTTTGTTTAGTTAGTGCTTGAAAAGAGCTAGGTGTTTTTGTTTTTTTTTGGTTTTGTTTTGTTTTTATAAATATAAGTGTGCAACCACCCTAAACTGCAAGTTCCTGGGTTGGATCAGTGGTTTTTAAAGGATCAACAAACCCCAGAGTTGCAGCTTGGTTACAATATATAGATCTCCCATACGGAAGAACCATATATATAATCAACAACAAACAATGTGGTTGAAACTGACACCCTGGGATCCTTCAAGAAGCTGCTTGATGAGATTTTGGGATCAATAAGCTACTAACAACCAGAGATGGAGTCTCGAGACCCGGTCTCGGTCTCAAGACCACATTTTAAGGTCTTGGTCTGGGTCTGGGTCTCAGGCCATTTGGTCTTGGTCTGGGTCTCGGTCCTGGCACGGGTCTCAGTACGCCTAGTCTTGGTTAATATTTTAACTAAGAGTTCAGGTCTCATATTAGTCGTAGTCTCGCATCCTACTTCAAACCTCCTTATCCACTGACTGAAGCTTTCATTGTTTTCTCCTGTAAAACACGGAGGCTGTTCTGTTTTAAATGGTAATGGTGAGATCCCAGTATCATCTTCCGCCATTGCTGACAAGCAAGTTTGAGGCTCTCTTTTTTTTTTTTTTTTTTCTTCAAAGCGCACAGGCGGCAATGTTAAACGTGGTAGGGGGTTTTTTTTTTTTTTTTTTTTTTTAGTGCTCAGCAATGAAAACAAGGGGATAAAACATCTCCATCCGCTGCCACCAAATCTCTGTAGCGTGGTCTTTGGAATAATTATCAGGCACCATATATATAGTCAAATCTCAGAGAGGTAGGTTTATTTATTTTTCTTCTTGATACAGCAGTAGTATAGATTTGGCATGGCAGACTTGAAACTGAGAACATGGCCGCTTGTTTATCTCTCGTTCGCTTACAGCGTATGTAAATACATATATATAGTATAATATATATTCATGTAGAAAACAGAAAGTACTGATTAAAAGAGAAACCTCAGAATGGAGTGTGGTAACCAGTGGTGTACCACAGGGATCAGTATTAGGTCCTCTGCTATTCCTAATCTACATTAATGATTTAGATTCTGGTATAGTAAGCAAACTTGTTAAATTTGCAGACGACACAAAAATAGGAGGAGTGGCAAACACTGTTGCAGCAGCAAAGGTCATTCAAAATGATCTAGACAAGATTCAGAACTGGGCACACACATGGCAAATGACATTTAATAGAGAAAAGTGTAAGGTACTGCACGCAGGAAATAAAAATGTACATTATAAATATCATATGGGAGATACTGAAATTGGAGAAGGAATCTATGAAAAAGACCTAGGAGTTTTTGTTGACGCTGAAATATCTTCATCTAGACGATGTGAGGAAGCTATCAAAAAGGCTAACAAGATGCTCGGATACATTGTGAAAAGTGTTGAATTTAAATCAAGGGAAGTAATGTTAAAACTGTACAATGCACTTGTAAGACCTCATCTTGAATATCGTGTGCAGTTCTGGTCACTTCGCTATAAAAAAGATATTGTTGCTCTAGAAAGAGTGCAAAGAAGAGCGACCAGAATTATTCCAGGTTTAAAAGGCATGTCATATGCAGACAGGCTAAAATAATTGAATCTGTTCAGTCTTGAACAAAGAAGACTACGCGGCGACCTAATTCAAGCATTCAAAATTCTAAATGGGATTGACAATGTCGACCCAAGGGACTTTTTCGACCTGAAAAAATAAACAAGGACCAGGGGTCACAAATGGAGATTAGACAAAGGGGCATTCAGAACAGAAAATAGGAGGCACTTTTTTACACAGAGAATTGTGAGGGTCTGGAATCAACTCCCCAGTAATGTTGTTGAAGCTGACACTCTGGGATCCTTCAGAAGCTGCTTGATGAGATTCTGGGATCAATAAGCTACTAACAACCAAACGAGCAAGATGGGCCGAATGGCCTCCTCTCATTTGTAAACTTTCTTATGTTCTTATGTTCTTAAGTTTCTCTTCTCTATGAGCTGAAATGGTATTGAAGCAGCCGCCGTCATTCAGCTTGCCTACATCAATTTTGAAATTGATGAACATAATAATAAATGGGCGGGAAAGTGCAAACATTGTAACACAAAGTGACAGAAGTGCAGGGAACTTCTTTTTCAAGGTAAGCCAATTTTGTTGCATGTGTATAGTTGTTCTATCTAGCGAAACCGTTTACAGTTAGTGACAGGCTCATGGTTTTATGAATAAACGTCAGTTATTATTACAACCAAGGTCTGTGTGTTATGTTCTATAAATCAAAGCTCAAGATACACAAGGGATAAAAAAAAAAAACGTGTAAAAATGTTGCACTATTACAAAAGGAGCTACCATCACACTTTATATATGGAGCCCCGGAGATTGAGCCAACGTTTTTTTTTTTGTTTTCCTTTCAACACGACTCCTGGACTCCATGACTTCACATCTCAATGGCAGCTTATACTTAATATTCAATATCATGCTTATTGCTTATACTAATAATAATAAGAAGAAGAAGAAGAAGAAGAAGAAGAAGAAGAAGAAGAAGAAGAAGAAGAAGAAGAAGATTTGCTGAGTTCATTTTATTTCTTTCTAAAAGTTTGATGTGAACGATGAATTTTAGAAGAGTATTCAGGGTGTATATTCCTAACTGAATTGATTGTAACTGGAAAAATTCAATAGAACACATTTCTTAAAAGAAAAATAGCTTTAAAAAAAGACAGTTATTATTATCATTGGTGTTCTTCTTCTAGCAAAAATGAATTTAGTTTATAAGGCTGCTCGCAACAAAAATATATTGGTCTCAGTCTTGGTCTTGTTCTCTCTACGTTTGGTCTTGACTACATCACTGCTAACAACTAAACGAGCAGGATGGGCTGAATAGCCCCCTCTCGTTTGTAAACTTTCTTATGTTCTAATATATGGAAATGTACGTTGAAAGTCTTGTTTATATATATTTAATATATTAGGTTAATGGCTGTATATAGGTAGCGAACAAAAAAAATGGAAACACCTGGGTAAATGAGGGACACCAAGTATATTGAAAGGAAGGATTTCCACACAGGTGTGGCCCATGCGTTAATTAAGTAAATATCATCCCAGCATGCATAGGGTCGTATAAAAATGCTGGACAGGCCTGGTTGCCTATAATTATGGCTGGCATGGCTGCAACGGAGACCTCAGTGACTTTGAAAGAGAGGCGATTGTTGGGGCGCGTTTGGCTGGAGCTTCAGTGACCAAGACAGCTCAACTTGTTGATGTTTCACGGGCAACGATGTCTAAGGTGATGTCAGCATGGAACTCCGAGGGAAAGACATCATCAGCAAAGGACAACAGTGGGCGGAAGCACATACTCCAGAATCGTGATAAACATAACGCTTTGCATTTAGGCCAAGAAGTTCCATTTTAGTTTTGTCAGACCACAAAACGTTTTGCCATATGGCTACAGAATCTCCTAAGTTTTTTTTTTGCATACGTAGGCTTTCTAGAGTAATGGCTTCCTTCTTGCCATCCTACCATACAGGCCAGATTTGTGAAGTACTTTGGATATTGTTGTCAGATTGCACATTTTGACCATCTTTGGCCATAAAAGCCTGTAGCTCTTGCAAAGTTGCCATTGGCCGCTTGGTAGCCTCTCTGAACAGTCTCCTTCTTGCTTTGTCACCCAGTTTGGAGGGGCTGCCTGATCTAGGCAGGGTCTTGGTGGTGTCATGCACCTTCCACTTCTTACTAATCGTCTTGACCATGCTCCAAGGGATATTCAAGGCCTCTGATATTTTTTTATACCCATCCCCGATCTGTGCCTTTTAACAACTTTGTCCCGGAGTTCTTTGGAAAGCGCCTTGGTGCTCATGGTTGAGTCTTTGCTTTGAAATGCACTACCGAGTACAGGGAACATACAGGAACTGCATAATTTATCCTGAAATCATGTGAAACATTACCATTTAACACAGGTGGAGGCCACTTAACTTGGTGTGTGATTTTGAAGGCAATTGGTTACACCTGAGCTGATTTAGGATTGCTATTACAAGGGGGGGTGGACTCTTATCTAACCAAGCTATTTTTTTCACTTGGAAGTTGTGGGGTAGGATGTGTAGATAAATAAAAAAAAAACCTATTTTAATGCATTTTAATTCCAGGCTATAAGGCAACAAAAGGTGAAAATTTTGAAAGGTGGTGTAGATGTTCTACAGGCACTGTATATATACAGTACCATGAAAAAGTATTTGCCCCTGTCTGATTTTCTGCATTTTTGCATATTTTTGACACTGAATGTTATCAGATCTTCAACCAAAATCGAATATTAGATAACAGGGATCCTGAGTGAACAAGTAACACAAAATGTTGACACTTATTTAAGCTTTTTATTAAAAAAAAAGTTATGCAACACCCAATGTCCCCGTGTGAAAAAGTAATCGCCTCCTTAGACTCAATAACTGGTTACGCCACCTTTAGCAGCAATAACTGCAACCAAGCACTTCCTGTAGTTATTGATCAGTCTCTCACAGCGCCATGGAGGAATGCTGGCCCACTCCTTCATGCAGAACTGCTTCAACTCCATGACATTTGTGGCTTTTTGAGCATAAACTGCTCGTTTCAGGTCATGCCACAACATCTCAGTGGGGTTTAGGTCTGGACTTTGACTAGGTCAATTCAAAACTTTAAATTTCTTGTTCTTCAACCATTCTGTAGTAGTGCAAAATGTGCAAAAATGCAGAAAATCAGACAGGGGGCAAATACTTTTTCACAGTACTGTGTGTGTGTGTGTGTATATATATATATATATATATATATATATATATATATTAGCTCAAAGAGCCAGCTGCCCAGCGTTTCGATATGTTGTATATAATCTCCCAGTGAGAGATCACCCTGATACTTGTTGTGATAATAAAATGATACTTTAAGACCAATATTGATGCTCTATAATATGCCTTTGGAAAGTTGCTAAGTACAGCTTTTGTAATGCAATTTGTTTACTTAACTTCTGCTTTCTTACTGCAGTCCGAGGTATACCCAGGTAGCACCTGTCGGCCCTACGTAGACCTGTGACAGAAATACAATGATTCTTGGTGGTAAATCTCTCTCCCGACCTGTGAGGGTGCTAAGCCGCAAGAACAGAGTTCTTCGGACGGGCTGCTCTGACAATTCTTTCCCAGGGTCAGGAAGTCAGCCGGTCTGGAAGAAAGCAAGATTCCGTTGCAAGAACGTATTGACCCAGAAGGAAAACCACGTGGCAGCCGCAGATTGGAGAGACGGTTGCACTCGTTTTCAAGGGGTCATAATAAAGGGGATCGATAATCGTAATCTGTTCCTTCGTTTTGGTTTAAGGTTTTTGACTTTAAGGACTGTGAGAGACCCCATGAGAAATAAAAACGTTCTTGAGTGTTTTGTTTTGTTTGTCTGTAATTGTCTTGTATTGTATATTACTAGACAGCTAAGCATGATCCTGAGCTGTCGCTATTCAGACAGCATCAAACCCAGACACCATCACTTTTCCATTTGTTCACAGAGAACTGACTTTGTACCACGAGCACTAATATCATACTTTGTGTGGGTGTAATAGAACTGGACTTTTTGGTTATCTATAATAATAATATATTTATATTGCGCCTTTCATAGTGGACCACCATCACAATGCACTTTACAGAGGTAGGCTGTGAACTGTGCATTTTATGCAGAGTCACTTACAATAGGACAATGATTTAACATCTCATCCGCAGGATGGAGCACAGGGGGTTAAGTGACTTGCTCGGGATCACACAGTGAGTCAGTCAGTGGCACAGGTATGAACTGGTGACAAGTCCTGGACTTTAACTTATGGGTCAAGCCCGAGGGTTAGAACAAATTGATACACGCTGCTCTATCACTTACAACATTTATTATTTACAGGTGTTCACCATAAGGCTCTGGACATTGAAACTCAATAAACACCCTTGCATCTGAATATATCTATTGGACAGTAAATACTAAACAAAGACAAAATTGGTCCAAATTAATTTTATTATCCACCAAAACCAGCCAATCAATACTTTGCATCGATGAACGCAAACAATCCTGTACCTGCAACCGCTGAGAGCCAATCACGGACTGTCAGCTCGACTGGAGCGCAGACATAGCATCTTTCAACAACAACAAAGCGAGAAGCAGACAGTTCAGTAATATTGCTCCATTCTTATGCAGATTCAGGAGAGAAAGGTTTTGGCTGAAGGTAGAAACATGGTGAGTAGGAAGAATTTTAGAGTGGTATTTAATGAGAGATTGTATTGGTAGTTCAGACTCTATTCAATAAGAGATTGTACTGGTAGCTCAGACTCTATTCAATAAGAGATTGTATTGGTAGCTCAGACTCTATTCAATAAGAGATTGTATTGGTAGTTCAGACTCTATTCAATAAGAGATTGTATTGGTAGTTCAGACTCTATTCAATAAGGGATTGTATTGGTAGTTCAGACTCTATTCAATAAGAGATTGTATTGGTAGCTCAGACTCTATTCAATAAGAGATTGTATTGGTAGCTCAGACTCTATTCAATAAGAGATTGTATTGGTAGTTCAGACTCTATTCAATAAGGGATTGTATTGGTAGCTCAGACTCTATTCAATAAGGGATTGTATTGGTAGCTCAGACTATTCAATAAGAGATTGTATTGGTAGCTCAGACTCTATTCAATAAGAGATTGTATTGGTAGTTCAGACTCTATTCAATAAGAGATTGTATTGGTAGTTCAGACTCTATTCAATAAGAGATTGTATTGGTAGTTCAGACTCTATTCAATAAGAGATTGTATTGGTAGTTCAGACTCTATTCAATAAGAGATTGTATTGGTAGCTCAGACTCTATTCAATAAGGGATTGTATTGGTAGCTCAGACTATTCAATAAGAGATTGTATTGGTAGTTCAGACTCTATTCAATAAGAGATTGTATTGGTAGTTCAGACTCTATTCAATAAGGGATTGTATTGGTAGTTCAGACTCTATTCAATAAGAGATTGTATTGGTAGTTCAGACTCTATTCAATAAGAGATTGTATTGGTAGTTCAGACTCTATTCAATAAGGGATTGTATTGGTAGTTCAGACTCTATTCAATAAGAGATTGTATTGGTAGTTCAGACTCTATTCAATAAGGGATTGTATTGGTAGTTCAGACTCTATTCAATAAGAGATTGTATTGGTAGCTCAGACTCTATTCAATAAGAGATTGTATTGGTAGTTCAGACTCTATTCAATAAGGGATTGTATTGGTAGTTCAGACTCTATTCAATAAGAGATTGTATTGGTAGTTCAGACTCTATTCAATAAGAGATTGTATTGGTAGTTCAGACTCTATTCAATAAGAGATTGTATTGGTAGTTCAGACTCTATTCAATAAGAGATTGTATTGGTAGTTCAGACTCTATTCAATAAGGGATTGTATTGGTAGTTCAGACTCTATTCAATAAGAGATTGTATTGGTAGCTCAGACTCTATTCAATAAGAGATTGTATTGGTAGCTCAGACTCTATTCAATAAGGGATTGTATGGTAGTTCAGACTCTATTCAATAAGAGATTGTATTGGTAGTTCAGACTCTATTCAATAAGGGATTGTATGGTAGTTCAGACTCTATTCAATAAGGGATTGTATTGGTAGCTCAGACTCTATTCAATAAGAGATTGTATTGGTAGCTCAGACTCTATTCAATAAGGGATTGTATTGGTAGCTCAGACTCTATTCAATAAGAGATTGTATTGGTAGTTCAGACTCTATTCAATAAGAGATTGTATTGGTAGTTCAGACTCTATTCAATAAGGGATTGTATTGGTAGCTCAGACTCTATTCAATAAGAGATTGTATTGGTAGCTCAGACTCTATTCAATAAGGGATTGTATTGGTAGCTCAGACTCTATTCAATAAGAGATTGTATTGGTAGCTCAGACTCTATTCAATAAGAGATTGTATTGGTAGTTCAGACTCTATTCAATAAGAGATTGTATTGGTAGTTCAGACTCTATTCAATAAGGGATTGTATTGGTAGCTCAGACTCTATTCAATAAGGGATTGTATTGGTAGCTCAGACTCTATTCAATAAGGGATTGTATTGGTAGCTCAGACTCTATTCAATAAGAGATTGTATTGGTAGTTCAGACTCTATTCAATAAGGGATTGTATTGGTAGTTCAGACTCTATTCAATAAGAGATTGTATTGGTAGTTCAGACTCTATTCAATAAGAGATTGTATTGGTAGTTCAGACTCTATTCAATAAGGGATTGTATTGGTAGCTCAGACTCTATTCAATAAGAGATTGTATTGGTAGCTCAGACTCTATTCAATAAGAGATTGTATTGGTAGTTCAGACTCTATTCAATAAGAGATTGTATTGGTAGTTCAGACTCTATTCAATAAGAGATTGTATTGGTAGTTCAGACTCTATTCAATAAGAGATTGTATTGGTAGCTCAGACTCTATTCAATAAGAGATTGTATTGGTAGTTCAGACTCTATTCAATAAGAGATTGTATTGGTAGTTCAGACTCTATTCAATAAGGGATTGTATTGGTAGTTCAGACTCTATTCAATAAGAGATTGTATTGGTAGTTCAGACTCTATTCAATAAGAGATTGTATTGGTAGTTCAGACTCTATTCAATAAGAGATTGTATTGGTAGTTCAGACTCTATTCAATAAGAGATTGTATTGGTAGTTCAGACTCTATTCAATAAGGGATTGTATTGGTAGCTCAGACTCTATTCAATAAGAGATTGTATTGGTAGTTCAGACTCTATTCAATAAGAGATTGTATTGGTAGTTCAGACTCTATTCAATAAGAGATTGTATTGGTAGCTCAGACTCTATTCAATAAGAGATTGTATTGGTAGTTCAGACTCTATTCAATAAGGGATTGTATTGGTAGTTCAGACTCTATTCAATAAGAGATTGTATTGGTAGCTCAGACTCTATTCAATAAGGGATTGTATTGGTAGTTCAGACTCTATTCAATAAGAGATTGTATTGGTAGTTCAGACTCTATTCAATAAGAGATTGTATTGGTAGTTCAGACTCTATTCAATAAGGGATTGTATTGGTAGTTCAGACTCTATTCAATAAGAGATTGTATTGGTAGCTCAGACTCTATTCAATAAGAGATTGTATTGGTAGCTCAGACTCTATTCAATAAGAGATTGTATTGGTAGTTCAGACTCTATTCAATAAGAGATTGTATTGGTAGTTCAGACTCTATTCAATAAGAGATTGTATTGGTAGCTCAGACTCTATTCAATAAGAGATTGTATTGGTAGCTCAGACTCTATTCAATAAGAGATTGTATTGGTAGCTCAGACTCTATTCAATAAGAGATTGTATTGGTAGCTCAGACTCTATTCAATAAGAGATTGTATTGGTAGTTCAGACTCTATTCAATAAGAGATTGTATTGGTAGTTCAGACTCTATTCAATAAGGGATTGTATTGGTAGCTCAGACTCTATTCAATAAGAGATTGTATTGGTAGTTCAGACTCTATTCAATAAGAGATTGTATTGGTAGCTCAGACTCTATTCAATAAGGGATTGTATTGGTAGCTCAGACTCTATTCAATAAGGGATTGTATTGGTAGCTCAGACTCTATTCAATAAGAGATTGTATTGGTAGCTCAGACTCTATTCAATAAGAGATTGTATTGGTAGTTCAGACTCTATTCAATAAGGGATTGTATTGGTAGCTCAGACTCTATTCAATAAGAGATTGTATTGGTAGTTCAGACTCTATTCAATAAGAGATTGTATTGGTAGTTCAGACTCTATTCAATAAGGGATTGTATTGGTAGCTCAGACTCTATTCAATAAGAGATTGTATTGGTAGCTCAGACTCTATTCAATAAGAGATTGTATTGGTAGCTCAGACTCTATTCAATAAGGGATTGTATTGGTAGCTCAGACTCTATTCAATAAGGGATTGTATTGGTAGCTCAGACTCTATTCAATAAGGGATTGTATTGGTAGCTCAGACTCCATCGTACATGCCCTATTCAGTAATTGCTCCGTTCACTCCTCAGGCAATGTCCAGATTAGAAATAGAAACCCTAACAAGTTCATAAAAATTTTAATCGATTTATTGAATACAAATTAATTGTTTTCCTCTACATATGTTTCATCCTTGTTTTTTTTTTTATTTCAAATAAAAAATATAAAATATTCAGGACTATTTTCTCAGAATGTCTTTAATCAGTGGAAAGTAAGCTATCCGAAAAGTCAGTACAAATTCAAGGTAGATTTAGGTTTTAAAGTGGTTTTTTAAAGAAAACAATGGTAAGAAATAATTGTCTTGATGATGGCTCTACTGTGTGATAGCTGACCTCAACTTTTGTTAGCGCCCTCAATAATAATAATAATAATAATTTTAAAATGTCTTGTTGCTTCTGGTGTTTGGAAACCCCTTCGTAGGGCCACCTTGCCGTATTGTTTACTATTCTTTTTATAGTCAGTATAGAATAGTCAGTTGAATGTAAGCATTATATGTGCATTCCTTACTGTACAGTAATTTGGTGTGTGTGTGAATGTGTTTATTGCAGTCTCTGTAGAGGGCTGCTCACTGTATGATTGTATTGGTGTGTGTGGGAATGTGTTTATTGCAGTCTCTCTAGGGGGCTGCTCACTGTATGATTGTATTGGTGTGTGGGAATGTGTTTATTGCAGTCTCTCTAGGGGGCTGCTCACTGTATGATTGAACTCATTTTCAAGTACTGTTGCTCAGACACCCTGTTGTTTCTAAAGCGGTAATAATAATAATTATTAAAAAATACTTTTACGGAAAGAGCTGTTTTAATTCAGGCTGTGTGGATAGTTCATAGTATTGCGCTGTCATATGATTTATATATTTGTTTGTTTATTGTCATCACAGTGAAGAAAAAATAGTAGAGAATACAAACTAATTGATTTGTCTTTTCCAAAAATGAGTCCTCCATAAATAAGTGGATGCCCCCCCACAGCGTTCATGCTGCTGCCGGGCCTGTGAAGGGTTAGGTTTGCCCGACATTGGCATGCTCAGGTCCGACGTCGGGCTCTTACGTGTCGCCCTGCCTTCCAGTACAGGGCTTTCCTTTCACCCCCTTCATTTATTACCTACTATATTAGTATTTTCTTTAGTTCTTAGTCTTAATTGTCTGAAGCCTATCCAAGCCAAGGTACAATGATTAAAAGTATCATAACTTGAATCATAATACGATCTTTATAAAGTTAGAGCCTACAAAAAGTGAGCCTGCATTGAACAGGGTAATACACACCAATAACACTGTTTCTTATAGTAGTTATTGCCTCAGGTGATCATCTGTCATGGAGACACATTGCATTGACATGAATATTCCAATACCTATGCTGTGTGTTTGATTAACACTTTCAATAATTACAAAAATAAATGAGGCTGAATTATAAACATGTTCTTAACAACATTTGCACTTTTTTCTCTTTGTGAAACTATAGGTCGTTCTTGCTATTCTTGTTACTTTCTTTTCTAAGGTGCTGTGTTTACATGCTGGTAAAAGTAATGACAGTAGAGGTAGTGTCATGACTTCTTTTAGACAGTACAGCTGGATTGCAATTTTAGAGATCAGCTTGAGCAGTACAGAAACACATTTGCTGTGTCTCAAATATGTGCAGAGCGAGTTTAAAGATATGATATCTTGTCTAAGAGGAAAATTACACACCCTGGCAAACTAGTTTGTTTTGCAGTGTTGAACAGAATTCGGTCTCTTGTTCTTTATTGAGTAACATAGAAGCAGGAAATTGCACAGCATACCGTAAAGTTTTTATACAAGTGAAACCATGTGGGTGTTGTGAAATTTCCTTGCCTCTGTTTCCCAATAAGGAAATGTGGCAAAATGGTTTATTGTAGACATGTGCAGGGGTGTGAAAGAAGCAGACAGATCATTGTAATCCATTTAGAAATGTTTTTATTTATTTCCAGGTATGGCATGTTTACAGCACGGGGTATAAAACAGAACAGACAGTCCCAAATAATAAACAATATCCGCCCCACAATAACACAGACACCGTCACCAGTCCTGGGTGCTTGCAGTAGTGCTTGTGATAGGTGATACAGTTTTATATTTATGACAAGGGTGCAGTGTTGTCTGGTTTTGTGATGGCCCCTGACGACAGCTTCGGAACTGTGTTAACTGTCTGGTAACATACAAGACAAGACAATTACAATCCAACAAAAACACAAAACTCACTTTTAAGCAGCAATATACTTTCAACTGTCCTTCTGTTTCTACTCACTATAAACTAAGGCGAAGGAACAGATTATGATACTCTGTTCCCCTTATATGCTGTCACGCATGACCCCTTGGTAAACGAGTGCAGCTGCCTTTACAATCTGCGGCTGCTACATTGTTTCCCTTCCGGGTCAATATGTTCTTGCAACGGAGTCTCGCCTTCTTCCAGACTGACCGACTTCCCGAATCGGGGAAAGAAAAAAGGACCACCCAAAGGACTCTGTCCTCATTGCTTAGCGTCCTCACAGGTCAGGAGGGAGATTTACATTCATTGTATTTCTGTCACATATTCCACTGCTCAGAGTGGAGATGAAGTAACACTCAGCTGAATCTATCTTTCCCATTACTCCCCCCTCCCGTTAAAAATTATCCACATCTTGATGGCCTTTCCTAGCACGGTGTACCATATGGTACATGAAGGGTTGCAATGCCAGATGCCATGAGTTATCCGGGCATTGCTATCCTTCATTGTGCTTAACCACCTGAGTGGGAGGTGGTCTGTGACAAGATCGAATGAATGTACCAGCAGGTAGTATCGTAAAGAGTGAGTAGCACATTTCATGGTCAAACAATCCTTTTTGACTACGGAGTAGTTGCACTCTTGAGGTAGCATCTTTTTGCTGAGATACAGTATTGGGTGTTCGACTCCGTCTGCCTTTTGGGACAAGACCACACCCAAACCCACGTCTAACGCATTGGTGTGGAGGATGAATCTCTTGGTGAAATACAGGTATGATAAGAGTGGGGGTGTGGCAGGAAATGGCGTTGCGGTGACGTCAGGCCAGAAGGAGGAACTGAAAACACAAACAGGCAGGTACTGCAGTTCAAAAGAACGCACTGTGGACCCTCGGCAACCCTAAGGGATATAAGAGAGACACAGGCTGCCCCACACAATGCGGAGCACCAGGCAGTTCCAGGCAAAGCAGGGCCCTCGGCAACCCTAGGGGATATAAGAGAGACACAGGCTGCCCCACACGATGCGGAGCACCAGGCAGCCCCAGGCGACGGCAGCGGATCCTCGGGAGGCGATTGCAGGAGCAGAGCCAGGACTAGCGGTGGTGCTGGGGTTAGCCCTCTTCGCAGCCACTGTGGCCCAGAGATTTTCCTCCATGCTCCCCTCAGCAATCTATGCAGTGGCTGCTGAGGATTGGCATCATCCTGCACTGGTCCCTCCAATGATGAAGGGAGAGGCAGCTCCTGCTTCTCGCCCTCTAGCGGGGGTGGAGACAGAGGCAGCTCCTGCTGCTTTGCTCCTGGCGAAGGCGGCAGGGGCTCCTCCCCTTCTGGCGGTGAAGGCGGCAGCGGCTCCTCCCCTTCTGGCAGTGAAGGTGGCAGGGGCTCCTCCACTTCTGGCGGCGAAGGTGACAGGGGCTCCTCCCCTTCTGGCTGCAGTGGGGAAACCAGCAGGCATGGTCCCTCTGCTGGTGGAGGTGGGATTGGTACATAGTCCTTCCACGGTGGTGGAACCTGAACCGGCAGGTACTCTCCCTCTGCTGGTGGAGGTGGGAGTGACAAGCAGTCCTCCCACAGCGGTAGAGGCAGAACCAGCAGGTATTCTCCCTCTGCTGGTGGAGATGGGAGTGACAAGCAGGGACACGCACCGACTCCCCCCTTTTGCGCTGTGGATGTTTGGGCTCCTCCCACTCAGACGAAGGACATTCGGGCTCCTCCCATTCAGACCCAGGACGTTCGGGCTCCTCCCACTCAGATGCAGGACATTCGGACTCCTCCCGCTCAGGCGCAGGACGTTCAGGCTCCTCCCACTCCAGGTCTGTCCCCTCTCAGCAGCTACAAGACCACTCTTCAGAAAGGGGGCAATTAACTGGGAAATGCATCCACCCTCCACAGATGCAGCAACAGTAGCTCTTGCTTATGCTGTGGAGGAGGGCTTCCCAGCTGATCTCCTCCTGTGCCTGCTGTTGCTGCTGCAGCTGCTGCTATTTACAGTATTTATTTTTAGAACGGGGTTCCCCCTCAGCCCATGAGCTGTTTATTTTGTGTTTTGTATTCCGATTTATTTATTTGTTTGTGTTTGTTTGTGTTTATTATGTATTGTATTTATGACGGCATAGCCGTGCATTTATTTTGTTATTATTTTGGTCTTATTTTTATGCTGGCAGAGACGAGATTGGTAGCCCGTCCTCTGCCAGTGGCTAATTTAAAACCTTGTGGTAATGTGTGGCTGTCGGCTAGTGTGTTGTTAAACTAGCCGGCAGTCACACAATTAATAAACTCGTGACAGTTTAAACCCTCGGCCATAGTAAATAAAAGCCTGCAGCTCGCTGCACTCAGGGGGGGTGTTTGGAGGTGGAGACAGGAGAGCGAGAGCAGAGAGCTTAAGTTGAAAAGAAAGATTTAGGATCAGTGAAGGCGATTGCCCAGACTGACCTGGATCGTATTTGTATTTTTGTGTTTGTGATTTATTTTATTTCAAGCCTTTTGTTGCGCTCTGTGAGGAAGTGTTTAAACATAAAATAAATGGTGCACAACGCGTCTTCCTGTGTGTGCTTCTTCCTTCTGGTCTGACGTCATCACTTAGCCATTTCCTGCCACACTGCCTGTTTGTGTTTTCAGTTCCTTCTTCTGGTCTGATGTCATCGCTCAGCCATTTCCTGCCACACTGCCTGTTTGTGTTTTCAGTTCCTTCTTCTGGTCTGATGTCATCACTCAGCCAATTCTTGCCACACTGCCTGTTTGTGTTTTCAGTTCCTTCTTCTGGTCTGATGTCATCGCTGAGCCAATTCTTACCACACTGCCTGTTTGTGTTTTCAGTTCCTTCTTCTGGCCTGACGTCATCACTCAGCCATTTCCTGCCACAGATGGTGTCAGTTGTGGGATCGACCACAGCCTCTGACTTAAGACAGACAGAAAGGATACTGCAGTTTTTTCATTTTTTTGTTTTATTTTAGTGTGGAATGAGGAAAGAAGAGGATGGGAGGAAAGAGGAGGAGCTGCAAAAAGCAACAGCTGCAGCAGCAACAGCAGGCACAGGAGGAGATCAGCTGGGAATCCCTCCTCCACAGCATAAGCAAGAGCTACTGTTGCTGCATCTGTGGAGGGTGGATGCATTTCCCAGTTAATTGCCACCTTTCTGAAGAGTGGTCTTGCAGCTGCTGGAGGGGGGACATGGACCTGGAGTGGAAGGAGCCTGAACGTCCTGCGCCTGAGTGGGAGGAGCCTGAATGTCCTGCGCCTGAGTGGGAGGAGCCCGAACATCCACAGCCCACGAGGGCGGAGTCGGTGCATCCACAGCCCAAGAGTGGGGAGTCGGTGCGTCTCCCTGCTTGACACTCCCATCTCCACCAGCAGAGGGAGAATACCTGCTGGTTCTGCCTCTACCGCTGTGGGAGGACTGCTTGTCACTCCCACCTCCACCAGCAGAGACAGAGTACCTGCTGGTTCGGGTTCCACCACTGTGGAAGGAGTACGTGCCACTCCCACCTCCACCAGCAGAGGGAGCATGCCTGCTGGTTTCCCCACTGCAGCCAGAAGGGGAGGAGCCCCTGCCACCTTCGCCGCCAGAAAGCAAGGAGCCCCTGCCGCCTTCACCACCAGAAGGGTATTTACAGTATAATCATAAATCTCGAAAAACTACTCACTTCTAATTCTTTTGTAGTCATTTTTGTATTACTTTAGTATAAATACATGTTAATTTGGATTCATATGTTGTTTTTTTCTGACTTTATGTGAACAAAAAGACACACATTTGCCCGTTTTCCCATTGGAAATAGTGATATTTTGAAATATCACTGTCATGGTCACAAAAGCAAAGTTTGTGGGGAATAATAGCCATTTTCAATACTTTTGAGGCATAAGCAATTAGGAAATAACACTTACTACCCAGGAACAAAAATTGTGTTACTTAGTGTAGTTTAACCCCTCGGCCATAGTAAATAAAATCCTTCAGCTCTCTGCACTCTGGGTGGGTGTTCAGAGGAAGAACGAGAGTGAGAGGTGAGAGGAATTTAACAAAACCAAGAAACCTAGAGGAACAATGAAGGCGATTGCACAGCCTGACCTATTTGTGATCAAGATTTTGTTTTGTTTAATTATTTATTTTTGTGCTTCCCCCAAATAAAATGGGAAAACCCGGTGGGTAGCGCAAAGGATGAAATAGAAATGGTGGCAATGACAAATGACTGCTTCCTAACACAATTTGTCAAGGCACCGACTAGAGGGGAGGCATGCCTTGATTTAGTCTTTTCAAATAACGAAGATAGAATAACTAAAACAGAGGTCAGAGAACCACTGGCAAACTCAGACCATAACATGGTCTCATTTGAAGTGTTTTTTAAATCCCCAAAAGTAAAGACTAAAGTTAAGGTTTACAATTTTAGAAAAGCAAACTATGAAGGCATGAAACAGAGACTAACAGAAGTAGATTGGAGTAAAATAGAGAAAACGCCCACAGAAGAAGGATGGTTGTTCTTCAAAAATGTAGTACTAGAGGCGCAAAACAATTACATCCCTAAAGTAGACAAATCTAAATGTAAAACTAAATTGCCAAAATGGTTTAATAGATCAATTAAAAAAAATATTCAGCGAAAAAAGGCACTTTACAGAGCATTAAAAAAGGACCAAAAAGAAAGTACGCAGAAAGAGTACACGGAACTGCAAATGCAAGTCAAAAAGGAAGTTAGAAAGGCCAAGAGAGAAATAAAAATGAACATTGCTAAGGGAGCTAAAACCAATTCCAAAATGTTTTTCCAATATTACAACAGCAAGAGAACATTCAAAGAGGAGATTAAATGTTTAAGAGATACAAATGGCAAAATCGTAGAGGAAGAAAAAAAAATAGCAAATATGTTAAATGATTACTTTTCACAAGTTTTTACAAAGGAAGATACTGACAACATGCCCCACATGTCATCCAGTTCCTATCCAGTTTTAAATAACTTTAGCATAACTGAGGCAGAAGTGTTAAAGGGACTAGGAGCTCTTAAAATAAACAAATCCCCTGGGCCGGATGAGATCCTCCCAGTAGTACTCAAAGAAATGAAAGAAGTAATTTACAAACCGCTAACCAAGATCATGCAGCAGTCTCTTGACACAGGGGTGGTACCGACAGACTGGAAAATTGCAAACGTAATACCGATCCACAAAAAGGGAAACAAAACTGAACCAGGTAACTACAGACCAGTAAGCCTGACTTCTATTATATGCAAACTTATGGAAACTATAATAAGATCCAAAATGGAAAATTACCTATATGGTAACAGGGTACTGGGAGACAGTCAACATGGTTTTAGGAAAGGGAGATCGTGTCTAACTAACTTGCTTGATTTTTTTGAGGATGCAACATCGATAATGGATAATTGCAAAGCATATGACATGGTTTATTTAGATTTCCAGAAAGCTTTTGACAAAGTCCCGCACAAAAGATTAATTCTCAAACTGAACGCAGTTGGGATTCAAGGAAACACATGTACATGGATTAGGGAGTGGTTAACATGTAGAAAACAGAAAGTACTGATTAGAGGAAAAACCTCAGAATGGAGTGTGGTAACCAGCGGTGTACCACAGGGATCAGTATTAGGTCCTCTGCTATTCCTAATCTACATTAATGATTTAGATTCTGGTATAGTAAGCA
Organism: Polyodon spathula; assembly: GCF_017654505.1. Taxonomy (NCBI): domain Eukaryota; kingdom Metazoa; phylum Chordata; class Actinopteri; order Acipenseriformes; family Polyodontidae; genus Polyodon; species Polyodon spathula. The sequence goes on from NC_054549.1 coordinate 157,920, forward strand.
AACTTGTTAAATTTGCAGACGACACAAAAGTAGGAGGAGTGGCAAACACTGTTGCAGCAGCAAAGGTCATTCAAAATGATCTAGACAAGATTCAGAACTGGGCAGACACATGGCAAATGACATTTAATAGAGAAAAGTGTAAGGTACTGCACGCAGGAAATAAAAATGTACATTATAAATATCATATGGGAGATATTGAAATTGGAGAAGGAATCTATGAAAAAGACCTAGGAGTTTATGTTGACTCAGAAATGTCTTCATCTAGGCAATGTGGGGAAGCTATAAAAAAGGCTAACAAGATGCTCGGATACATTGTGAAAAGTGTTGAATTTAAATCAAGGGAAGTAATGTTAAAACTGTACAATGCACTAGTAAGACCTCATCTTGAATATTGTGTGCAGTTCTGGTCACCTCGCTATAAAAAAGATATTGCTGCTCTAGAAAGAGTGCAAAGAAGAGCGACCAGAATTATTCCGGGCTTAAAAGGCATGTCATATGCAGACAGGCTAAAAGAATTGAATCTGTTCAGTCTTGAACAAAGAAGACTACGTGGCGACCTAATTCAAGCATTCAAAATTCTAAAAGGTATTGACAGTGTCGACCCAAGGGACTTTTTCAGCCTGAAAAAAGAAACAAGGACCAGGGGTCACAAATGGAGTTTAGAAAAAGGGGCATTCAGAACAGAAAATAGGAGGCACTTTTTTACACAGAGAATTGTGAGGGTCTGGAATCAACTCCCCAGTAATGTTGTTGAAGCTGACACCCTGGGATCCTTCAAGAAGCTGCTTGATGAGATTTTGGGATCAATAAGCTACTAACAACCAAACGAGCAAGATGGGCCGAATGGCCTCCTCTCGTTTGTAAACTTTCTTATGTTCTTATGTCTCATATTTACCTGTGTTGTAGGACAACTCCAGCAGAGGGAGCCTGTTCTATATTTACCTATGCATCTATCTTTGTGCCACGAAGTAGCTAGAGAGGGTTGAAGAAGTGAGTTAGTTAGTGGCCCGGACTGGACGTGAACTTTAACAGAAACTGTTTAATTTGTTGTAAATATTGTAAATAAATGTACTTGCCTGCAAACTTGTTGCATCGGTGCCTGTTGGCGGGAGCGGGAAGACCGTGATTCAGCAGCCCGTGGCTACTGCTCCTTTTACAATGGAAGTGGTTTTGGGAAGGGGAGGAATGTGTGGCAAAGTTTTTTTGAAAGGTATAGAAGGCCTCTCTACAAGGGGTACACCTTTTTAGCCCCTAATTCTAAAGGATATGATGGCTATCTACTCATGAATTATTTAGTCTCTAATGGTAACATGCCCCAGATCATTGCTCAGGGGTGTAAATTTATGTGTTTTACAGATGTTGCTTTCAATATGCATTACATTGATTCTCTAAACTTTTTACCTATGAGACTGAGTTCGATACCTGCGGCAATGGGATTTGAAGCAGCAAAGGGATATTTTCAGCATTTTTTCAATACTGAAGCCAATCAGTATTATGTAGGTCCTTACCCTGAACCTCATTACTATGGGGTTCATCAGATGATGTCTAAAGATTGTGACGTCTTTTACAAATGGTATGAGTCGGTTAAAAGGTGAGTCTTAAATTCAGAGAACAGATGGCTTTTTACTGTAAGAATGATGTTGAAATTTTGAGAGGCCTGTGTCGGATTCAGAAACGAGGTCTATGATATATGGCAAATTGATCCCTTTCAGTGTACTACAATTGCTTCCCTGTGTATGGCTATGTACAGGAGTAAATTTATGCCAAAAAACACCATTTTCATTATGTCTTCAGACAACTATGCGGCCCAGCAAAAGAGCTTTTCAAATGCCTCAATACAGTGGATGATGTATGTATCTGAAACTGACAAAGTACCCATTCGCCACGCTCTGAACGGCGGAGAACAAAAAATAGGGCCCTACTTTTTGGATGGCTGTGCTCTTGTAATGGTGATCAGACAGCTTATGAATTTGCAGGTTGTTTTTTCCATGGTTGTGACATTTGTTATGACTCTAATGATGTAAATCATCTAACCAAAGAAACATGTGGTTCCATGTACCATAGGTTTAATGAAAAGATTAGGGTTTTGAAAGAGGTGTACGGATTGATAGTCCATGTGATTTGGGAACATGAATGGAATGCTCTGAAAAAACAGCCTTTCGTCCAAGCTTTTCTCAGCAGATCTGATTTTCCAGAACGGATTAACCCACGCGATGCATTGTTTGGGGGTCGTACGAATGCCATTACTTTACATTATGAGGCTAAAGAAAATGAAAAGCTAGAATACTTTGATTTTACAAGTCTGTACCCCTTTAACAAGACTAAAGTCGACCCCACTGAGCACCCAGTCATCATTTATCATGATTTTCAGAACTTGAGTCAATATTTTGGGCTGCTTAAACTAACTGTTTCTCCACCAAGGGGATTGTATTTTCCAGTGTTACCTGTTAGACTCTGTGGCAAATTGATGTTTACGCTCTTGTACCTGTACTGAAACGTTTAATCAGACCACCCATTATGTCCATAGTGTTGTAGAAAGAGCCTTGACCAGAGTTTGGTGTTCTGTAGAAGTAAATAAAGCACTTGAGAAAGGGTACAAAGTGCTTAAAATACATGAAATATGGCATTTCCCTCAGACCTCTGAGACCCTCTTTACAGATTACATCAACAGTCATTTGAAGGGGAAACAGGAGAGTTCAGGGCACTTTTAGTGTACTGATTATGAGAGTAAAGAAAAGTACATCAGTGATTATTTTCTGAAAGAGGGGATTCAATTGGAACCACAAAATAGCACCATTAATCCTGCAAAAAGATACATTTCCAAGCTGTTTTTAAATTCTCTCTGGGTGAAATTTGGACAGAAAACAAACCCTCTAAGTACTACATTGGTCAAAGATTCTGAGCAGTTTCTGTAATATCTTTTTTTCTAAGAGATATAAGGTTTCCCATTTTTTCTTTGCCTGTATTCAATGGCGCTATGCATCTGACACGCACACGCCCTCAGGTAATGTAAATATCTTTATATCGCCTTTACAACCGCCTATGCCCAGTTAGAGCTATATAATCTAATGGACCATCTACAGAAACACTGTCTATACCATGACACCGACTCTGTTATCTTTGTGAGTAAGCCTGGGGATTGGGTTCCGCTGCTAGGAGACTATCTTGGGGAATTAACTAGCAAACTTAAACCTTGCGAATACATTACAGAATTTGTGTGGGGGGGGGGGGGGGGGGGGGGGGGGGGGGGGGGGGGGGGTCCAAAAACTTATGGATACAAGACAAGTACCTGTAAAACATGTCTGAAAATAAAAGGTATTGCTCTTAATTATGAAAAATCCAAAATAATAAATCTTGAATCTTTGAAAAGATTAGTTCAAAACTTTGTGCAGGTGGATAGAAACACACCCCCAGAACAAATCCTGATTAGAGGAACCCAAATTTACAGAAATAAAAAATAATTTCACCCTGAAAACAAGCCATTAAAGAAAACGTTTCAGATCGTGTACAATAAGAGGGTTTTGCTGCCTGATTACACTACTTTACCTTATAGATATTGATACAGATTTTGATATGCAACTAACAACCCCCTTTGCCTCTATAATATCTGGGCCTTCTAGTTCAGGGAAAAGCTACTTTTGTAAAAAAAACTTTTAGAAAATGCTTCTCAGATACTGTCTCAAGTACCTGAGAACATTGTATACTGTTATAGTTGCTGGCAACCGCTATATGATGAGATGCTGAGTAGATTTACAAATTTAAAATTTGTTGAAGGAATGCCTCCCTCTTTGTGTGATGATGCATTATTGCCCCCTAACAAATTAAATTTAATCATTATAGACGATTTAATGGAGTCGGCTAGCGATAATGATGAAATACAAAAAGCCTTTACAAAATATACTCATCATAGAAATCTGTGTATAATGTATCTGGTTCAAAATCTGTTTTTTCAAGGAAATATGAGACGCACTATCAACTTAGATGCTAACTACATTATTCTTTTTAAAAATCCCAGAGACAAACTTCAAGTTAACACATTAGCCTGACAGATGTATCCTAGAAATACAAAGTTTTTTTTTTTAGAAGCTTTTGAAGACGCATCAAAAGTCCCTTACGGATATCTCTTGGTAGATCTAAAAGCACAAACCCCTGAAGATTATCGCCTTGGTTCTGGTTTGTTTCATCCTGATTGGCCAGTTGCTTATATAATGAAAAACCCCAAGACTAAACATTTATAACTAATGTTGTTTCTCTTTGAGATTTATTATTTCAGGGGTCATTTGTATCGTTAAAAGACATGTCTGTCAGAATAAAACGGAATCTTCCAATACTTAAAAGACTAGTTAATGGTTCTTCTCAGCAGAGAAGAGTTGTTTTATAAGAGGCCTCAGACGATCTTATCAAAGCTATTGCAGAAACAGCGTTAAACACTTTAAGGGGAAACATCCCCTTGACCACAAAACAGTTAAAACAACAACTCGTTATAAAAAATCTATGTAATAAGAAACATACTCTTAAAAAGCAGAGAAAGGCTGTTAACCAGAAAAGAGGTTTTATAGGTTCATTGCTAGGGATAGCGCTCCCCTTTTTATCAAATCTCTTCGCTTCTCAGAGCTAAAAATGGATCATACTCAGAATGTTCCTTATACCTCAACAACAGTTTGACAGACTTAGACATCAAACCCCCTCCGCCCATTAGAAAGGCTGTGGAAAGTCGTCTTGACTCTGAATTGAAAAGCATTCTACTCAGAACAGACATCAGCGATTATGAAAAAAGTAATTTATACGCTGCCATTTTACAGAGATATCTCACCCTGCTTAAACAAGATGAAAAAGAGGCTAATACTTTAACTTTGATGGTTCCTCCTAATGACCCGGTTGTAAACCCTGTTCCAGAAGAAGGATCACAGGTTGAGGATTATGTAATGAGGAGTGTCCCCCATAGGTCTAAGAGGAATGCTGAATTTCTTTTACAGGTGATGAGTCAGAACTCTAGTATTACAACATGGAATGATAAAGGGGAATTTATTTTAAAGGGTAATCTGTGCGAGGTTCGCGCATGGTTGATTTAATCAAACGCATTACAGGGTTTAGTAGTGTATCAGCACACCGAAGACCCTTGGGATGGGGAGTTTTCCTAAAGGGTCTGTTTTGTATAAATGTGTCTAATTCTGTTGTACCCAATTCCCAAAACCGTAAACTCTTGCAAGAATGTAAAAATATAAACCCTGATGAACCCCTTCTTAAAAGAAGAAAACAACCGATATGGACCATGCATTAAATTGTAAAAAAGTTTTTATTTTTAGTATGTTTTTTTATTTTATATTTTTTACAAAATGTATCCTTTTTAGGTTAGACAATTGTTAGTATGTATTTAATGTATGTATATATGTTTTCATTTTCTGTTATTATACAGTTCTGTGCGGTTATATAATAAAAACATGTTTTTGCATTTTAAAGGATATTTTTAATTACATTAAAACATTTAATATATTTTTTTCCTAACATTTATAACATTTTTTAAACTCATGGCATGAATTTACATGAACACATAAAAAGCGGTTTACAATAGTCATTTTAGATGTATACATTCGTTGAACAAATTTGTAGACCATCGAATCATTTTTATCAAGATCTTTACTGTAAAGGTTCAGGACCTCTTGGTAAGAAAGGCCTCTTGAACGGTGATGTAAGAAAAATACCCAGTGATGTCCACATGTTGATGTCAGGTTTCCTTGTAGCTGCTGATTTATTATACACAGTATGCTTAGAGTTCTTGAATAAAAACTGTGAAATAGTTTTAGGAAAATAAGCAAAGTTCGGCGGGTAACCATAAGAGTCATAAAACTCTCCAGTTCCATCTTCTTTTAAACAGCCAGCCAGTTTGCCAGGTTGATTTTGAGGGTCTGTGTTAACAATAAATATTGCAGGGTTTTTTTAATTTTTCCTTTAGGGAGTTGGTCACTGGCTAAAACTCCGTAAAAAAAACTTCCCAGTAAAACTACTGTTAGCCATTAGGGATGTCAGTTGTAAGGTATTCATTTTAAATCCTCAAAAGGTGTTTTCAGCTTGCTTCTCAGTAATCAAAGAGCACTGTTTGTTGTTGTGACACCTCTATAACATTCTCAAACACTGCATATACTATCAAATTCACTGTGTCAGGGAGTGGCGCTGCAAAACACATCTCAAAGCACATATTTCCTAATTTTACTAACGAAAAATGATCACCCGATTTCTGGTCCGGAGTTAGATCAAAAGCATAGAGTGTATAACCCTGAGGATAATCAATGCAATCAATAATTAGAGGCTTGTCTTTGAGATGTCTACCAGTGGCTTGAATTAAACTGTAATATTCACAAACAGGGTTGTTTTCTACAGTATATGTAGGTTGAAAAGGTTTTGAGGGTATTTGTTCACCATCAACATACAAAGCTATAAAGCAGGCATTAAAATGTTTAAAGTTAAAGGGATTTTTAGCGTATTACCCACTAAAGGAATCATTATCTGTTAATCCTATAGCCACAAACTGTCCTAGGAACATATTTTCTTGATTACAGACTCGACTACCTCGAGGTATACTATAAACCTTTACAGCGACTCTTTCAATGGGATACTTAGCATTTGAATTCATCAGCGCTTGCGCATGGCCTATTTTCACCTCTGGAGAAACTTTAACTTTTCTGACGTAGAGAGATGCTTCCAAAATTTTAAGTTTGTAACGATCTACTCCGTCAGCCATTAAACAAAATCTATCACTGGCCCTAACCATTTTAATTTTGATATCAATGCCGTTTAACATGAGTTTTTCTTGAAAAAAAATATCTGCGTGTAGAGGTCCTAAAAGCTTAAATGTATGGCTTCTTCTAGTAAAAGCATGTCTTCTTTCTAAACCTGTATTGGCCCCTGCAGGGTTTGTTACATCCATGTTTCCCGGAGCATCTTTGAAAAACAATCCAGCTGTAAATTAGGACTCCAATGTATCTTTGCCATAGTTTAGTAGGACCTCAATAAGACTTTTGTAGGGATATGTATTACTGCTTTGACTAATCAGTCTGTCTCCTAAAGTTACATCAAGTTGTGAAAACATCGTCGCTACGGGGTAATTAATAACTCCTACCTGACTAGCATTGTCTATATCCGAGCCATCGTCCTTAGTAATTTTACATGAAAGCCTTAGAAGAGTATTATTCAAATCAAGGCAATCGTCACCATTTCCGGCTATATAAAATTTGAGGGGCGCTGTGTCAGAGAGAGCCGATAGCAGAGGTATTTCCATATAAATGCTTTTACCTATACTAGTTTGTGTATAGGGCACTGTAAATAAGACCATTAAATAAGATATTTCTAGTTTTCTTTCTTTTGAGTTCTTTTTCTCCGCTTCTTTGGTTTATTACAGCTTCTCCGCGAGCGGGTGCTAAATGACTTAGATCTTGAGCGTCTAGCCTTTTTGAGAGGCTGTGAGCGAGTTCCCGGGGATTACGACGTTTTCTCCTACGTCCTCTTGACATAGACATTAAACCAGATCCTGACTGGCTGGAGTCATGGTTATGACGATTGGGGGGGGTGTCAGAACATTTGAAATCACATCTATTGCAATATTTTGAGCGGCTGATTTAAAATGTAGTTTAGCTATTTCAAAACCACATCTAAGTACCTCCAATACCGGCCCCATACATTACAGGGGCCCCACTAAATCCCGGCAGTCCATTTCCGGCTTGATTTTTGTAGTAGATTATATAAGGATTAGATCCGCCATAAGGTCTCATGACATTCATTTTTCAATTATTTATAAAAATGATGTTCAACAGGTCAAAATTGCAGCTTAACTATAACCTTCCCAAAGTGAAATGGTACCAGAGTGTTTTGATCAGTCTTAATTTGTATAGTTATAGTATCAAAACTGGACTTACTGATAGGCACATAATGAGGTCTATCATGAGTTATTGTAAGTATATTGGTTTTTGTTTCTTCAATAGGAACGCAATTTAGAAGAGGAACATAGCTATTTCCAACAGCCTGATGCGAAATGATGTTAGTGTATACATACAAGGTATAAAACCCTGCTCTGAAGTCTGTGGGGTAGAGAGCCTTCTTATAGGGTCTTTGTATTTCAGGGTCGTAAAAACCCAAGATCTTTCCAAGTTGTCCGTCAGCATGAGTCAAGCATTTGTTAGTGCTAATTATTTTTACTTTTCTTTCAACATTATTGTATAGTAATTCTATATCAACTTTCTGGACCCTCAAAACAGTGTTCACAGCCCCTATTAAGTCATTAACACTCTCATAATAGCCAGTGGGTATGGTCAAATGGTACATAACTTAAGAAGTCAAGCTATGAATATAAAATGTGTTGTCTGAGGATCCTATGTTATCCCAAGTATGGGGTACCGAATCTCCACTAAGCCCATCTCCCATTTTCCCGGTAGATTCAGGGGTTTAGAAACCTTGATAGTAAAATCAGCTATAGTGTTTTTAGGGAATACATCCCTCGAAGAGTTGCTAGGGAGAGTCACATAGAAAGAGTTTAGATCCATCTTGAATAAGGTTTTTTTGGATAATGTCTCTTTAAAGCAATTCTAACTCTTAATATCCACCATTTGCTGAGTATCAACCCAGCTGTTAAATTTCTTCGGCCAACCGAGCCATTTTATAAGATGATTCTTTTTTCGAAGCCATAATCTTCTCAACCCTAAACATTCTATCAGTCTTTGCAATTATCTTCTGCAGTTTGGGTTCGTAAAAGGTGCCTGTTATTTCTTCGCCATCATAGTCCGTCAGTTTATACACTGGTGGGGTCTCTCTGCAGACAATCGACAATAGTAAAAATTTCACCTGTGAAAGTCTGTTCATAACCCTTTATAGAGGGTGCTCTTAGCTTTGAAACTCTGACATTATCCCCTACCCTAAACCTAAAATTAGGAGCTTTGATAGGAACCTCCATAGAGTATGAGTTTTTAAACACTTTGAATGAATTGTCTTCATTAACCTCTGAGGGGGCCATTTTAATACTGTGATGGTATGAGTTATTATAAGCCTGGACCATTTCTTGTAGCTTATCTATATATTTATGGGTGTTGAAAACTGTAAAATATTTCCACATTTTTGTTTTAAGAGTCCTATTAAACCTTTCGACAATAGAGGCTTTTAATTCACTACCCATTGTAAAATGATTTATTTTGTATTTTTTTTATCAAGTTTTGAAATTCTCAGTTTAAAAATTCTTTCCCTTTATCAGTTTGCAGTTTTTTAGGGACCCGTCCTCGACCCAAAATCTTCTTTGAAAGCATCTGTTACAGCCTTAGATGTTTTATTTTTCAATGGTAGGACCCAGGAGAATTTGGACAAATATCAACACATGTTAACATAAATTTGTAGCCCCCATTTTCTTTTGACAAACTAGTTATATCCATTAAATCAGCTTGCCACTGGTAATCAATATCAGAAGCATAAAATCTATTTCTTTTAAAGTTGATTCTGGGGGGTTTGTGCAAGGTATATGTATCTTGTTCGGATAACCATGATGTTAACAGGGGCCCTTCCACCTTAAAACTGTCATTACCCAGGGCCCTTTGAAGGGCTTGAGGTCCCCCAAAACTCCCAGTTTTTTTCATGCGATTACGAGCCATTCCCTCAGAAAAAATATAACATGTGTATGTTACATGATTACACCAGCGGGCAGCTTAGTCATTTCAAATATACCTGTAACTTCATACGTTATTGCAGTGGGGGGTGGGGGCGATAATAATATTAATAATAACAACATTTACTTTATATGGCGACTAAATGCAGAGCATCTCAAAGCGCTGTGCAGTTTCAAACACGGTAGCAAAAAACGTAGCAAAGCGCAAAATGCAGGTGCACGGACATATTTTATTTTTGGCTCGACAAAAACAGTGATACACAATTCCAAAATTATAAAACCTAAGCGAGTCAATAAATTAAGATGCATTTTTGGTTGTTATATGTTTTAAATAAATAAGAGAAAAATAATATACTTAACCAGGAAATTACTAGATTAAACGGGTCCCAGGTTGGAGATTGTTTCTGACCAGGAGATTGCTCTTGAAAACGGGAGGATCCTGATCAAGAATTGACAGATATGTACAGATAATACTATTTCTAGGCATTTGTGTTGCTGACACAATTTTGTTGAAGTAACTGATATATTACAGGAAATTTATTTGGTGGCAGGAGGAAAGTTTGCTTCATGGGAGAGGCTGAGAGACGCTGTAGCAGCACGAAGTCTGATGCTTTAAATTTAGTAATTTTGAATGCTGCTCTCTAGACTCGAGTATAATGGTTACATTATTTTGTATTTATTAGCTGTCAATATATAAACGCTAGTGCAGTTGCACACTTATATTTATAAAAACAAAGCTAAACAAAAAAAACAAAAACACCTAGCTCTTTTCAAGCACTAACTAAACAAAAACTGGAACACGCTGACAAACAACACGAAAAGGCTTTGCACAGTATCTCTGCATTTATTTGATTGAGAACACCTTCAGTCGGGCTCCTTTTCACACAGCAGCCCTGAGCAGACTGACTGCTTTCCTTTAATACCCTGCACCTGGCTCGAATGTACAATGGTAGCCAGATGCAGGTGATAATTAAACAATAAAATAATTCACAGTTTAGTTGGGCAGGGCTCCCTGCCTTGTCACAATATATACAAAAAAACAGTATTATAATAAGTGATGTAGGTTATGAAATTTGAGAGAGATACAAAAAAATAGTGGAATAGGCCTGGCAAAATATAATGGGGTGTATTTCAAACAGAGAGATGAAAACATATACTGTGGCTACATTTATAAAGACTTTGGGAATTTGGACACTCAAATAATTACAAAAAACACACATTTACTCAGAACTTTAGTTCTAAAAGAACTGATGAATAATAAAGAGTTACACTTTTATTGTGCTAATAGCCTCACAGTTATTTAAAGGCAATTAATAAAAATATATATGATAAAGTATTTGTTTATGCTTATATTTTCAGCACAAATTTGCATAACAGCAATTTAAGAAAAAGAGATCGCTAATTTGTCTACTTTTAAGCTTTTTTTTTTTTTATCCCCCCCCCCCAAAAAAATTGTTCCTTATTACTAACTGCTGAAAACTTTTCTTCTGCTTTGTTCATGTCTGAACTAGGCTATCTGCGCATATTTCTGTGTTTATTTATTTATTGAGTGTATTTATTTGTTTACTCTGGACTGTCACTGGATGTGCTTGAATTTGTTATAGTAGGCTAATGTTGAAGTTGTTGCGTTGCATGTTTTTTTTTTTTTTATAGCTAATTCACATGATGTGTTCTTAAAGGTTTTGCAATGCTTGGAACATTGGCTTACAGAGTGAAAAAGCTTAACTGATTACTGTCAGTTGAGGTTTTGAAACCTGTTTAAGTTTAATACAATGTTTATATTGAAGTTTGTTACATATTTCTAACTGTCAGCTTAATAAGTAATCTTTTTAGAAGAAATATGCAATTAAGCTAAGTAGGACTTCTTCGAGGTCACTCAGGGGACACGCTGAGCTTGCTGATAAGCTGATCTTTACTGACTGTTGAGCTATACTGTAATTGGTTAGAAGTCCAAGGGGCCTCATCTTAGGAAGGTGGAGGCATCTGGTTTAGTGGCAATAAAACGGGGAGACAGAGAGCCTACAAGCACACTTGTGCCAAACCACTGATTGACCTTGGAAACCACCGATGAGCTGAAACCACTGATTGACTTCAACTTGAATAAAAACTCTTCTGAACTAACTGATCGACCAAACCCTGTGCCAATACCAAACCAGGTGAGTATCTGGGCTTCCTTATAATAGGATAGATTGGGCTCCCATTAGCACCAATATTGCTGCCCGGAAGCACCTTGCAAATGTTTTGAAGCAGGGTATTCGAGCTAATCATGCCAGCTACAGCCCTGACCCCCACACTGTGTACGTTATAATAATAATAGCCGACTGGTTTGGGGTTTCCCCAGCCTTATTTATTCATTTATTTTCATTGTTAGGTAGCCTACTATTAGTAGTTTAACTACTGCTGCAGGTAACAACGATAATAGCTTAAACTTAATCTTTATTGTAAAAAAAGAGGCACTATAGTTTGAAATGCAAGTACGGTGGGTGGAGTAATATACATTTTCAGTTAGTTAACCTTGCCTACAGAGAACTGACTTGAGACAAAAAGAGGGTGCTGCGTATGTAAAGGGCATTTTTTATTTTTTTGAAAGACTGCTCTTGGGCTCCATCTAGTTCTGGCACTGAGTGAGTTAAAAGAGCCTCGCTGGTGACATATGTACTGCAGCTTGCTGGGCCAGTCCGCATATATTCACCAGGTTCTATTGCTCAAATGTGTTAGACCCAGTTGTGCCCTCATTGGGCACTAGGGTCCTTGAGGGTGCCCATCCCATCCGTTAACACAAGTGTTGGTGGTAGTGATGTGCCCTGATTCAGATTTTGCCTCCACTTACCCCTGAAATGCAGGACAAGTGGCTGCCAAGGGAAGGGACTGAAATACAGCAGCTTTGACATTGAATGCTCACTAATCTGGCCTATCACAGAGAGTTTCCCAAAAAATACAGGACTATCTTTTTGATTCACAGAACCAAGGTTACATTTACAACCTAACGATTTGAAATATCTTGTATTTCAACCAAAATATGTACATTTCTGGGTTATAGATGGTTGGCTTTATTCATCACTTGACAACACATCTACGGTAAAGGATAATTTTTCAAACATTTATTTATAGATCAAGAAATACCAGTCCAAAATGGCGGAGGTGGAAGAAATAATTGAGGGAGTTGAAGAAGCCATTGACGGAGCTGAAGAGGGCATTGAAGAACTGCCAGAAGAAATACAAGAAGAAATTCAAGCAGAAGTAGCTGAAGCACGAGTAGAGGTTGAAGAGTTGTCCAAAATTAGCAAGACCTTAAAAACCTTGCTTGAATATGTCACAACAAGTATACCAAAAATAGCAGGATTTGTTGCAAAAAATGTAGCTATTGGCTCTATCTTGTGGGGTGTAAATGTTGCTCTTAACAAATTGCTTCCCCATGAACACCAATCCAAGGATTTAGAGAGAAAGCGTGCTGTGATTAAGGCATTAACCGCAGTCATCAAAAACGAAGCAGACCTCAGTGAAAAGCTCCTGAAGTGGATGAAGGACCACAAAGATGATATGATTACACTGGATGGATTTCAGATACCATTGGAATCAATTATTCAGAAATACATTGGACCAGCATCTGATGTACGTACTGTTTTGCTACTTTTTATTTAAGTTCCAGTAACAATTTATACAGAAGTTATCATCAAAAGTTTACATATTCCAACAGAAATTCATAATTTCTGGGAAATTCTCAATACCCCAAAATTGAGCAGAGAGAGGATTGAGGCATCCACTTCATTTATTATTAAATGTAGTAATAACCTGGAATCAGTGGTAAGAATTCAATAATATTTCATCTTAATTCAGATTTTAGAACATACTGCAGCAACAGGGTACACTGTATTTTAAGCACACGCATATTAGCCTTGTTTCATCTATTATGTATTTGAGTAACACGTGCTTAACTGCCAGTACAGGGTTTACCAGGGATTATTATTATTGTGCTTTCCTAAACATGCCTTTATACTGAATTATCTACTAATGAAGGATTTGCAGACCTTATATTAAGTTAAGTCTATTCCCGAGTCGTATCTGTAGCATACTACAGTGAATCATGCTGGCTGCTCAAATAAATGACTGATAGCCTACGATAGCACAGCCCGGCATACAGCTGACGCTTTTTTATATACTTCTTTGCTGAAAGCCCTCTCTTCACTGTTGAGCAGCAGATACCTGACGAGTGATTTTTTATTCAGCATCCATTTCCTTCAATTCCTCCTCACTTTCTTTGCCTCTCCTGCAATAATAGTTCAGCATTCTTGTGTGTTTTGATTTATACAGTGTCTCTGCTGGAGCCGTGTCCTGCGATGATGATGATGATGATGATTATTATTATTATTATTATTATTATTATTATTATTAAAAATGCTAAACGCTGTGTTAACTGTCAAGTGAGACTGTCCAGTGTGAGAGAGAGAGAGAGAGAGAGAGAGAGAGAGGAATCGATTATCCATAACAGTTTGCATACTCCCATTAGGGAGACCCCACTATAATGGCAGATATATGTGGGAACCACATTAGGGAGATTTCAGTTATTAACAGTAATTTTCAGTAATCAATCCTATCTAATGCTATAGCTTTTCTCTTATTAGCAACCTTTGGATAATGGCAACTTTTAGATGGCTATCAAGAGATTGTTAATAAGCAGCATCTACCACATGTATATCATTTTGTGGCCTGCCTGTTCCATCCATAGAAACTGAAAGGTAGGGTATCAATAACCTATTGTGTGCTGATTTGCTGTTTGATATTTCACAATTTGATGTTTTAGGCCGTTGAGAAAGCGTTTGCTGTTGCAAAACCACTCCAGGAAAAGATTGACGGGAAAACCCAGTTCAATATCCCCACTGGAGAAGATATCCGGACGTTCCTTGAAGCTGCTGATGCATTTCTCCAAGCCTTCACTGATTTGGTTCAGTTTGTCTCCGCAAATGTTCGAAAGTTTACAGAGCTGAAAACCTTTCCATTGACACAGGCAGACATTGAATCTCTTAAAACTCAGCTGGATGATGCTAAGGCCTTACCTTTGTGGTAAACAAAGATGTCTTGACTTGATAATGTATAGGATCAAAAGAGACAGGCACACACTGCTCCAAAAGCTTGCCTTTTTCCCATATTCATGATAAAAGCAGCTAATGATAAATGTTGGAAACTTTATTTTACACAACAAAATTTAAAAAAGCAATATAATTGTGTGTATTTTTCATTTTACCATTTGTATTCTTCACAAGTATAAATGCTGTTGTGATATATGTGACTCATATTAAGTGGCCTCTCACAAAAATGAACAACAGATATGTTATCAAGGCTAGATATAAATAGCAATGATGTTGGTATGTCCATTTGCTTATGCTCTTAAAGGGTTAACTAGAATGAAAACATGTCAAGTTATAGCCTACTAATAGAGCATTACATTCCTCTTTAGTTGCTGTTTTAATTCTCAAACATATTCATTATTTTGAGATATCTATCAATGTCATGTGGCAGTCAGTCAAGGTCATTCTCAGCTGCAGAAAACATGGGGTGTGGCCATGTAACTGCGACAATAATGAGAATAGTTGAACGAAAAGAATACAAACTAAGCAGGAATGTAATGCTCTATTAGTGTATCTAAACTGTTTCCACTCTAGAATATGTTAAAATTAGTCCTTTAAGGAGGCAGACAACGTGCATCAGAAGTGACTGAGTCTGATGAGCACGTACAGAATGCTGAAAAATAAAGATATAGCCAGTGCTTTCACACTTGCCTAGTTCTGAGGGGTTTGTTTTGTTTGGGAATCAGTCTTGTATTCTTCATTACCTACAAGGGTGAAAAGCCTCATAAAACACACAAAAAAACACATAACAGGAAAGTCTTTGAAGTCTGTGAAGAGCAAAGAAATGCTTAGCAGAGTCAAACAA
Source organism: Polyodon spathula (assembly GCF_017654505.1). Lineage (NCBI taxonomy): Eukaryota > Metazoa > Chordata > Actinopteri > Acipenseriformes > Polyodontidae > Polyodon > Polyodon spathula. The sequence goes on from NC_054549.1 coordinate 173,491, forward strand.
AGAATTGCTTTCACAGACGGGTAAGATCTATGACAATGGCTGGACACATTCAGTGTACACACATATCAATGGTAGCTGGTGAAGTCTGACACTGAGGGAGGACAGACTAAAAATAGCACAAAAAATAAGTGTTACTGTCACGCTAAATGAATGCCTATTGAGAAAATAGCAGTTTGGAAGGGTAGACCACATGAGCCACAGGGAGGCAGTCGAGAGACGTGCTTGAGGAAAAATCCTCTGGCTCTTATTAACTCACTCAGGGACAGGGCGACTATAGGTGGCACAGCCAAGCTCCTTCTTGAGTCTGGTACCTCTCCTTTCCGTGAGATCAGTCACACCCTACCCGCGGAATTGCAAAATAGCTACCCTATTATGTAGAAGAATCGCGTGTCAAACTTTTTTTTTTTACTTCTTCTTACATTATCTTTATAGAGCTTTTGTAAGGGAAAGCAGGGCAATGAAGAAGAGCTATGGGTCTCTAGAGCCATCTTTTTTATAACCATTAAATAAACATTGCTTTCATTGAGAATTCTTTGTGAAATGGATTTGATTTAAACAGGATAAATGGGAGCTGCTGTCTTACTGGGGAGATACAGTAAAGAGATTAACGGCAGCATGAGTGAGGGGAGAAGAAAAGAAATAACAACATTTTTTCTTTTCGCAAGGGAGAGGGAAGCACCTGTGTGTTTTTTGTACTCTGTGCTTGCACACTGTACTTGATCACACTGTCAAAGCATGGGTCTGTTGCGCTCCACTGCTGCTCGGTCTGTCTCTCTGTTTGTCTTTGATTATTTGTTTATTTCATTTCTATCATTATGTCTATTAAATATGTGCTTTTGCCCTTAAACACATTTCCCTGTCAATACTTCAGATATACCTTGCAGCTATTTCTGCGTGCCACGTCCCGGTTAACTCCGTGTCCACAGGTGCTCATTTCCTGGTGGCATAATTTTTAAAAGGCACACACGGATCCACCCTCCTGGAGACTGGATGCCGTGTTATTGGCTCTTACGAAGGTCCCGTTCGAGCCAATGTCTTCTCAAAGTGGTGAGCATGAAGATGGCCTTCCTGCTGGCTAGCAAGTTCGCTTGGCAGATAGGCGAGCTGCAAGCGTTATCTGTGGATGAAGCTTGTCAGCTCTTTTGGGATGAGGGTAGTCGTGTCTCGTTATTTACGAACGCTGCCTTCCTCCCCAAGATAGTTTCAGAGTTCCACTTTAACCAGACGGTCGAATTGGAAGCGTTTTATCCTCCTCCCTTCTGAGGAGGATGCGAATTTGAACGATTGGCGCACTGGATCGTTGATACAGTTGCCTGTGCATATGAAGCTGCTGGACTGCACTCTCCTGCTAAGGTGCTCGCGCACTCCACTCGTGGTATAGCTACTTCGTGGGCCCTCTTCCGAGGGGTCACGTTGGCTGATTTTTGCCAGGCGGCTAGCTGGACTACCCCGCATACCTTTACACGCTTTTACCAACTGAATGCCGTGAATCCGTCAGCACCCTCTGTGGCACCAGGGTACTCGAAGCAGGTCGTACTGGTAGTCAGTGACGTTGTCCTTTGATGCTGGTTGCCTCTTCGAGGGCTGCCTCCTCCCACAGAAAAGTATACACTTTTCCCAAGTGTTGGTGGTCGTTTCTCATTTCAGGGAACCAAGGTTACAGTAGTTCAGTGTTACCAGTTCGTGCCCCTGCAGTTGTATGTAGAAGTCTAGCAAGTAATATTTTCACCAAAACTTTAAAAAAGTGAATTGTCTGTATGTATCTTACTCTATATGCTCATGTGTGGCGGTACTGTATGTGCTTTAAAAACACCTTACACTGAATTATGTCTGATTTTCTTTCCCCCTCTTTAAAACATGCAGCAGGCTGTAATTGACTTGTGGTTGAGTTACATTTCAAGTATATTTATGCTTTTAATTAATTTATGCATAGTGTGCATAATAATTAACATATCAGAATAATTTATAAAATGATGGCCATCTGAGACGTCGACAAGACACTCATCCAATATGCTATGCTTAATGAAAATCTGAGTTCTGAAGAGGGGCTTCAGGCAATTCAATTACTTGAGGCTTCAATCATTCACAGGTTCAAAACACTAAAAGGTACATTGTCTCACTGAGGTTTCAAATCACTCACATGATTCAGTGTTTCACAGAGGCTTCAGGTGATTCAAATGACCAGTGCTTCATGTGAGCTATTCACAGGAGTCAGTGTCTAATTGAGGCGTCAGCTGATTCACTCATTGAACTGCTTACATGAAGAAAACAAAGCATGAAGCATTGTCGGCTAAATTTTAAAGCACTGTACGTCACTGAAGTGAGTCTAAGCATTAGTATGAAACGCACTACAGAGTAAAGGTTGTAGAGTGCAAGCCTTACCCAAACACTGCATTTGATGAAAAAAGGAGCAGCAAATGAAAAATGGTAATTTTCTTTTAATCAAAATGCTGCGTATTGTTTTATATTTCAGGAAATATTTTAGTTGAGTAATTTTCATAACTAAAAAACATGAGGTAGGGTGTATGTACATTTACATTTACATTTACATTTATGTTGCATTATATATATATATATATATATATATATATATATATATATATATATATATATATATATATATATATTTTTTTTTTTTTTTTTTTAAATCAATTCTTTATTTTTAAAATCACCTGTTAAAATTGTTTTAGTTTAATAAGAGTAGGCTATACTAACTACAACAGGGATTGGACTCCACGATCCTTACTTACTGTAGGTTTGGTTACGTGTTTTACTATTTACACCAAAGAACCAACACCAACAGACCCATTTCCAAGCCCGAAGCCTCACAGATCAAATTACATCTCTTTTTTTCCCATTGTACAGCATTTTTAAATATTATTATGTATTGCTTTCTCTTGGCTGATCGCATGTGTGGTTGATGTATAACATAATTGCAGGTATTTGGAATAATACAAAAGTAACAGCAGAGGTGTACAGAAAGGGCACCGCAATACTGCTTTAAACTCCTTTGAATTCCAAATGCCCACATGACAAATACAATTTTTAATTAACTTAGTTTTTTTGTCAAAAATAGCACTGTAAAAAGCATGTGTCTATCAAGCACATTCCAAACGCCTTCTCCAGGAAATAGCGGCCTGTATAACTCTAAGTATGTTTTATATCACAGTTCTACCAAGAGATGGCATTACACAGCAAAAAGTGCTTCAAGTGATTCAACTTCAATCTTTTAGCCAACCGATTGGTTCAAAAGGTTTATTGGTTCACAAGGCTTCACTTTTCCCATCACTAGTAGTGGATAAAGACGGGATGTTAAAACTACCTTTAAACTAACTACCCTTAAACTGAATGCGAATGCTGTAAATTAAGCATGAACACTTTTGCGTAATTGAATGTTATAAGCTTTTCGTGCACTTTAGTAAATGTAAGAAAAATACTTTTAATAATAAAACATTTTTAAAAAAACAATTGCATTTTCACTTGTATGTATTTGTATATTTTCAGTGTAAAAGGTTGTGCATAAGGCTTGACAAAGTACTTATGATATTTTGCTTAGTCAGGCCAACTTCCAAAAGATGGCGCTGCTTGGGGCATTTTTACATACAGGCTTGGTTCGGACAAATCCTTGTAGCTTGTCAAGGGTAAAAAATATTTGAAAACTGTGTTTTTATTTGAAATCCTCATAAAATTTTGAAACAGTAATATCTAGATAATTTTTTATATCTAACTTGGAAAGTGGTCGATATTAGCAGTTAATATATATTTTGTTATTAATAATTTTTCGATTTTTTTTATGGAGGGCATGGCTTACATATTTATTTATGTACTTTATGAGACAGAGGGCTTCAGAGAGCTCGGCCAAGGTGAGTTGGCCTTCTAATGCCTCTCTGTCGCCCATGCTGACCGTGGGAAGCCCTTCCCACAGAACCATGCACACATCAGAGTTGGAGAAGAGGTCAGAGTAAAGGGCTCTGGCCCTCTCGTTCACGCTCTCCGGATCTATCAGAAGGGAGCCGTCATCTTCCAGGAGGCAGGTGATGCTTCTATGGTCTCAGGAAGAACACAGCCTTTTAAAGTGTAGGGGTATTATTATATTGTATTTGTTTCCAAAAAGAATATATACATACATACATACATACATACATACAAACAGAATAAATAAAAACCCTTTAAATTTAAATCAGGGCAGAACAAAGAGGAGGACCGTGTGCTTCCACTCCCCAAACACTACTGAAGCACACGGCCCTTCCTGGTTGCCTGCCCTTCCCTCGCCCTGCACAAGGCAAGTACAGGGGATTAAAACCATTAAGATTTTTAAAGCAACAACTAAAACAGTTTTGTGCTCAGAAATAAAATTAAAAGTGTACAAATGAAAGATTTTAAAAAGTTTTAAAAGAATCAAAACTAAAAGAAACTCAGTAAAACAGGCAAGGCCTTCCTCTGCTGCTCCTGCAAAGAAGCACTGGTGCTGAGAGAGAGAGAGAGAGAGAGAGAGAGAGAGAGAGAGAGAGAGAGAGAGAGAGAGACTTTGACTTTTAAGATCCTTTATTTAAATATTCCAAATAAAATCCATTAAAATTCAGATACAGGTAAAATAGAACAAAAGTTAAGATTCCTATTGCCTCAGCAGAATTAAAAAAAATTCTACACTAAAATTCCTTGCTACATTAATGACTTGATTAGGATCATTTAGTAAGACAAACACTTGCCTTCTAAACAACATGATGTGCCTAACGCTGTTATTTTTGCAACCCAACGGTGTTCCCTTAATTGGGGACACAAGTTTACCAAACCGAGCTAAATTCTTTTCTAATGGCTCATTTTTTAAAAACGGAGGCACATTAGAAATATTAACTTTCGTAACCGGGGTTACTAGAGGGGAAACCTGAACAAATTCACCTCACTGTAAAGCCTTCCTCTACCAGCTTGTTTACTAGCGTCACCTCCACTAAAAATATTACCAGCGCTTTATTCATTCTTGACGCTGACCTAATATTTTCAAACCCCACCACCTCTCCTACTGCCAGCAGACACTCCTCCACCGAAACCTCGGGGTCAGGCAGGCAACGGACCCTGTGTCGGCGGGTGAGAGCCCCCAGCCCTCCTGAGAACAGAAAATAGGAGACACTTTTTTACACAGAGAATTGTGAGGGTCTGGAATCAACTCCCCAGTAATGTTGTTGAAGTTGAAACCCTGGGATCCTTCAAGAAGCTGCTTGATGAGATTTTGGGATCAATAAGCTACTAACAACCAAACGAGCAAGATGGGCCGAATGGCCTCCTCTCATTTGTAAACTTTCTTATGTTCTTATGTTCTTATGGTTGAGACCCCATTACGGGATCTCCAAACACACACCACTAACCTATGAACAAACAAACGCACACACACCACTAACCTACAAACACACAAACACCCAAAAAGAAAAACTAAGTAACTATCAAAACAAAAATAACAAAATAAATAAATAAATAAATAAATAACGTTTTTAAATTTCCCGGTCCTACCACACCAGTGTTTCACCTCTCTGCAAGCCCTTCCCACAATCCTCCGCGCGCGTGCAAGCCAGTGAGAGCGCATAAGCTGTGTTTCTAATAAAATTAAAAAATGTGTGCTCCACTAGTTTAGAAAAAAAGAATATGGAAAAAGATTTGCAAAAGGAAAAGTTTTAAGAACTGTTTTAATTAATTTTTGTGGCGTGATCTGGTTTTCGAACAGACGCAGTTTGAAGTTAAGGCGACGTTTCCACTCATTTTGTGGCAGCGATTTTGATATTAAAATGATTCACAGCAACTTCTGCCTCACCATTTTGAAGACTTCTTTTCATGGGGGTGTGTGGCAAAGTGGTTAATAGCGTGCAAGTGCAGATGAAAAAAGAACAGACAGAAAATTGTAATCCAGGTGCGAAGGTTTTTTTTTTTTTATGTCTTTTATGTCCATTGTCTGACAGCAAAACAAACAGTAAATAATAATGCTGGTAAGTAATACAGCAGCATACGTTATAATCCCCAGGTTGCTCCCAAAATATAATAATGTTATTTTATCCCCACATTAAACACAAAACACATACACAAGTCCCTTTAGTGCATGAATTAGTGATTGTGGTACAAATACAATTTACTGTGATACGAGTGAAGTGCTGTTCCTGGTTTTTGTGGCCTCTGGTGTCAGCTCTGGAACGTGTTCGCTCTCTAGTGATACAAGTAACAGATAGACAGCACAAAACAAAAACACTCACGATTACTTTCACAACAAACACAGGTCCTTCTGGGTCACTTCTTAATAACCAGAATGAATAACATTGCTTCGACCCCAATTTATCCCATCACTCATGACCCCTTGGTAAATGATTGCAGCCGCTCCTCCAATCCGCGGCTGCCTTCTCTTCTCTACATGATTGACTTCCTTCATTTTGTATTTGAAACTAGAAGGCCCATCGGAGACCCAGTGAAACCTGTTATAAAGAATATTCATGAGTGTTTTGTTTGTTTGTGTTTGTTCGTAATTGTCTGTATTTGTAAACCAGCAGACAGCTAACACGTATCCGGAGCTGTCGCCTTGGGCCAGCACAAAGCCGGATCAGCACTTCACCACAGTCAGGATAAATAAATTACCACCCACCACGAGCACTACTGCACGCACCCAGACTGGTGACCATGGCAAGTATTACTGTGGGGAGGGTAACGTGTATTTATTATTTGGGCTGCAATCATTATCTTTTCTACCGGAGCTTATTGTTTGGTCGCTAGACCGGGAGTTATGAATAAAAAGACCCCTTTTCCAAACGGATTCCAGTTTCCTGCCTGTGTTTGTTTTTGCACTGCATCACCTCTGTACCTGTTCTCAAATCAGCAGCCACTTAGCCACAGCCCCCCCAGCAATCTTTGACCCACAGCTACAGTATATTGTGCAGGATACACCATGCTATGAAAATCGTAGCCACAATTTGGGGCATATACACGCCCCCTGATTTGCTAGCTATAGGCAGCAAAACCTCATTTCCAGTTAATTATAGAGTGGTGTTAGATGCTGAGCCAGAGAAAAAAGCAAGTGTTTCACATAGATAATTTGAAACCATATTATGGCTCTGTCTGCCCGTACCCCCGACACACACACACACACACACACACTATGTAACATAGGATCAATTGCAGTGAACTTGCAGAGTTAGTAAAGAGCTGTGTATTAAGTTGCGTACTAGCTGGTACGGTACTATCTCGGGATCATCCCCTGCTGTATAACAACTTAATACCAATAGCAACGACAAAAGAAGCGGAACAAAGTTGGGGACTAGCTGATCCCCAGCTTTAGTACAGTACTAAGGATTGTGGTTTGTTTTGGTGTGCTTCCAAACAGGAACTGAAGAGGGCCAGGGCTCAAAATCTATGTACCAACTATATTTTAAAAGTGTGGTTTTTCATAAAGGTTTTTTTTTTTTTTTTTTTTAATTTAACGAAACCTAAACATCTTAATTATTTTATTTATTTTGATTTGTTCATGCTTAAGTTTTAAACTTGGAAGGGTATATTTACGCACAACACTGATTTGCCCCTTGCGTTTTTTTTGTTTTTTGGGTTTTTTTTTTATCAAAATGAGACCTCCCCCCACAAGCACTGACAAACTTGCTTGGTGTTGTATGTAGTCTAAACATTGAATACTATATTTATTTATTATAAATATTTAAAAAAATGAAAATGCTTTGCACAGGTAGAGATTGAACCCGGCACCTCCAGCGCTGATCCGAGAGAGCCGCGCCCCCTTACCAGTGAATCAGTATTATTGTGTTGCGACACCTACCAGTTCTGACCTCTACCCCATGTATGCTACAGCCTACTAATATGTAGCATTGGCTACTAAAAGCATACTTTGACACAAGTATATATATAGCCTGTTATAGATAACTATAATATATTACTTATATATTAAATATTGCAATTCTGTTCCATGTGGGTAATACATAATTACTGTACGGCTTTAAATATATTCTCAATTATTTCATAATATTTGTAATAAATTCTTTCAACCATAATTGTAATATTTTGCCGTTAGATCATTTTTTCGCTGTGGAAATGATTTGATCAGTGTGGGAGTATCGTTTTCCGTATTGTTATAATGTCACGAAACTCATTCTAACGCTACACAAATATATTGCAGTGCCAGCAATGACATCCCTATATATATATATATAAAGTAAATATGTCTTTAATATGTAAAGTAATGAGCTACACAGCTGGGCTAAATGAGCTACCTAGCTGGGTTCAGAGTAATGAGCTACTGTGGCACAGTGCCCTGCCTCTGTGAGTATTTTGTGTTGTATGTTGTGTGTTAATGTTGGTGTATAGTCATTGGTACATGGGGTGTAAACGGGTCTGTGTAACACAAGTGTTTAAAATGTATATTTGTATTTAGGCACGAGGATTGCACAGCACTTCACGTGCAAGTAAAATGTAATAATATGTGAGCACGGGGAATTGCACTTTATTAATTCACATGCAGTTGTATTAGCAATTGATTAGTTGATTAGCAATCGAGTCTCGGTACAGATGTATAAAAGCAGCATGTTTTCACTCACTCTGGGTTGTGTGTTTGGTGAGTGGAGAATGGGATTGGAGACGGAGGTAATAATCAAAGTAATAGTTAAAATATCAGCTTACCGTGTTTGTCTGTGTAGTCTGTTTTGTTTGTCTATTTATTTTGGCGAAAGTGCCGTGTCCTGTGTTTTGTTTGTCTTTACACCTTTTATTTTCTGTCTGTTCGTTATTAAATGCTGAGCGAAACCAATCGCTCAGCTCCACCCAACTCCACCCCTCTGTTGTTTATTTCCTGGTTCCAGTTTCTGGTCTGACGTCACCCACTACAGCTGTCTTTGTGACACGTGGTGTCATCGTGGGATTACTAGCGCCTCCTAGACATAGACCAGAGCAGGAACCGCAGTTTTTGGGGAAATAAAAAAGAAAATTTGGATTACAAAAAAAAATAAAAAATAAAATGGGATGGAAGGAGAATAAAGAGGTGAAGGACAGGGAGGAGGAGTGCTGCCTAATCGCCAGACATTCACGGCAATATAACAAGCCATCGCTGGCGTGCCTCCTTTGCGACCAGGACCATTTGTTCGCCAACTGTCCCTTCCACCACTATGAGGAGGAGGAACCGGCCCAAGAGAGGAAGGTGGGGAGAAGGGGGAGAGGAAAGATACAACAGCAAGAGGAGGTCGGGGACGACGGCTTGAAGGCCTCTTTCCAGTGCCTCGCAGTGGAGTTGTGCCCCGGATGTGGGGTTTATGGGCACAAGTTGGCCCTATGCCCCTCAAAAATACAGAGGGGGAACTAATGCCCAAGTGGGAGGAGCCCGTGTGTCCAGAGAGCAGACAGGGGGGCTGTGAGGGTCCAGCGCCCAGACGGGGGGACAAAAGCTGTTTCCACCACTACCAGCAGGGGAAGAATGCCTGCTGGTTTTACCCCGAGAGTGAGAGGGAGAGCCGCACCAGTCCCCTGCAAGAGAGGGAGAGCCAAACCAGTCCCCTGCAAGTGAGAGAGAGCTGCACTAGTCCCCTGATACAAGGGTAGACTACATGCTGCTCCCACCTCCGTCGCCAGGAGACTACACGCTGCTCCCACCTCCATCGCCAGGAGGCTACACACTGCCCCTGTCTCCGCCACATCCAGGAACAGAGCAGCAGGAGCTTCCTCTGCCTCTGCCACCTCCACTGGCAGGAGCGGAGCAGCTGGAGCTGTCTCTGCCTCCGCCAACTCCACCGGCAGAGCAGCTGGAGCTGCCTCTGCCTCCGCAACCTCCACCGCCAGGAGCAGAGCAGCAGGAGCTGCCTCTGCCTCTGACATCTCCACCAGCAGAGGGTGAATGCCTGCTGGGTCCCCGTCCACCAGCAGAGGATGAATGCCTGCTGTTATCACTTCCCTCACCATCACGAGGAGAGGAGCTGGAGCTGCCTCTGCCTCCATCACAATCAGGGAGACAGGAGCAGGAGCTGCCTCTCCCTTCACCAGAAGGACCAGGACTGGATGCTGGCGGTCCTTAGCAGCCCTTGCGTAAACCAATCGCTCAGCTCCACCGAACTCCACCTCTCTGTTGTTTATTTCCTGGTTCCTGTTTCTGGTCTGACGTCACCCACTACAGCCGTCTTTGTGACAGCTACTCAGCTGGGCTTAGAGTAAGGAGCTACTCAGCTGGGCTCAGAGTAATGAGCTACCCAGCTGGGCTCAGAGTAAGGAGCTACCAGGCTGGGTTCAGAGTAAGGAGTTACCCAGCTGGGCTCAGGCATGGTCCAGTGTGGTAAAATGCGTGGAAGAGTGCCAGAGGGAACATATATTAACCTACAGTTAAAAAGATTAGTATTTCCTTATTCAGAGTCTCTAAAATAACTGGGTAACACTTTAGTATATGGATCTGTTATAAGTATTCACCCCCCTTGGATGTTTTCACAGTTTGTTGTGTTACAACCTTAGATCTTGATGAATTTAAATGGGATTTCTTTCCCTTTGATTTACACAACCTAATCAACACTTTGAAGAGGCAAAAGCATTTTTATTGTGAAACAACAGTTAATCAAAAAAAAAAAAAAACTGAAATGTCTTGGTTAGATAAGTATCCACCCCCCTGAGTCAATACTTGGTAGAACCACCTTTGACAGCAATTACAGCTGCAAGTCTTTTGGGGTAAGTCTCTACCAGGTTTGCACATCTGGATCATACAATATTCATCCATTCTTCTTGACAAAATTGTTCAAGCTCTGTTAAGTTGGATGGGGATCGTTGGTGGACAGCAATATTTAAGTCTTGCCACAGATTCTCAATCGGATTCAAGCACAAGTTTTCACTGGCCCACTCCAGGACATTCACTGTCTTGTTTTTAAACCACTCCAGTGTAGTTTTGGCTGTGTGCTTGGGGTCATTGTCTGAAAAGTGAATCTCCATCCCAGTCTTAGTCTTTTGCAGACTGAAGCAGGTTTTCCTCAAGGATTTGCTTGTATTTAGCTCCATCCATTTTGCCCTCTACCCTGACAAGCTTCCCAGTCCCTGCCGATGAAAAGCATCCCCATAGCATGATGGTATTCAGAATGAATCAATGATACAAGTCAGGAAGGAGGGGAAACGTTTTTTTCATAGGTTTTTTATGGGAAAGCGGTGAAGTTAGCGTGAATTGAGTCACCATTTCCGCTGTTTTCCGTGTTTATTCACTATTCACTGATTCCATTTTTTTTTTGTATCAATTAAAACAAAGAATCCGAAACCCTAATGATATTTCACCAGGCTCAACGATACACAATACAGCTGTATACCAGCTGCTACAGATACTTCAACAGGCACAATGGATTCTTCATGCTTTAAATCAGCGCATTATTCACATCTGGAATTAGAGGTCTAGCTTTCGAAAATCTAAACCTGTGGAACCACCCTCAAATTTACTGATTCATTCTCTTAACCTCTATTTAACCAGGAAGTCACATTGAGATTGAAAATCCCTTTTTCAAGAGAGACCTGGCCAAGAAAACAACAATACAGAAACCATCACACACACAGAACTGCACAGATTAACATGAACATTGCAAAGATAATAATACCATTAAAAAGTAATTAATCAATACATTTCATTATTCGTTTTGATTTCTGAGGGAGAATCATTTTCTCAGACTTTACTAAACCTCTCACTTTATAAAGGATAGAGAACAAAACTTCACAAGATGACTGCTTTACACTGCTTGACTGCGTTCCTAATACCTGCTGCACAGGGAGTGAATCTACAGTGTGCTGCAGGAGGAATGGGCTTCATCCCATTCTAAGGGAATTAAAGGCTGGAAATGCAAAAGAAAAATGAAAGGTTAGATCATGTGTTAATGCCTTGGTTATCACCAATCTTTAGATATATAGTTACATAAATAATATCATAAACAATGTGGTATCATAATGGCATTAGATTTAGAAAATGTATATTAACTATAAAGAGCTGACTCCCAGCCAGCTTCCTTTTAATCTGAGCTCCTTCACACAGGTGTGTTGAGCAGTCAGCAGGAATTATGTATTTCCTGTGTTTCTATTAGCTGCAGTCATAGTGACATGATATTATACCAGTGAGACCCTCCCCCTCCATATACACCCCCAACACCTCCAGTGATCCACACAACCTGCTCCTGTTCTTACTGGTTTACTGGTGAACCCTTTAACCCAGGAGGAAATGAGCTTCACTGAAACTCTTCATCTGTAACTGCCACCCCCATCACTGTGCAGCAACCAGCAGGGTCACAGGCGTATTATCATTATTATGATTATTATTATTATTATTATTATTATTATTATTATTATTATTATTATTATTATACATCCCTATTGTTCATCTGGAACACACTGGGATAGTCCACACACCAATGAGTGTGTGTGTGTGTGTGTGTGTGTGAAACGTATTGTTTTTAAAGTGTGTGTGTGAAACGTACTGTTTTTGAAGTATTTGTGTGAAATGCACTGTTTTTGAAGTATGGGTGTGGAACTCTCTGTTTAAGGCACTGTAGCACTTTTTGGCCTGATTTGAGGTGCTATTGTAATCTGCTGCTATATTTGACAATCTGTATGGTTTTTGCTATCAAATTGCTGAGTGATAATTATTATTGTACTGGCAAGTGTTTTCTTGGATGGAAATTAAGTACTAAATGACTGATTAGTTCTTAATGTGTTTATTGTCATATGCTACTGTGACAGGCTGGCGAGTGGATAGAGGCCCAGAGACAGACTGCAGTTCAAAAAAATAATACTTTTATTAAAAAATAAACACAAAATAAAAGGGCACAAGGGCCAAAACAAAGGGATTATTAAAACACAAACACCACTTTGATTGAAAACAGAAACCATGCTGTCCAGCTTTACATTTTGAACTCGGTGTTTATCCATTAACATATTCTCTGGAGCACCAAACCAATGAAACACCTCTGCTGGTTTGTGGGGCTGGAGGGGTTAAAAATGAATTTAAAATGTTTGTAAATTAGTTAGCACAGTTAACATTCACAGTATAGTAGCAAGTGTGCATTCACAATAAGAACCTGTCACACACAGTTAAACAATCACTACCTGCAGGAAGGAGATGTCTTCAGCTTCAATCTCCTGTTCTATCACTCGGATTGTTTCTGAAAGGGATGAGATTTCTCTTGTAAGTTTTTCAATCTTCTCTTTCATGATTCTTCCCTTTTGTTCCTCTTCCCCCCTCAGTGCAGCTACCGTGGCCTTTTCTTCATCTCGTAGAAACTGGTGAAGTTTCTCAAACTCCTCCTTTATCTGCCTCTCTGTTTGCTGGGCTTGTTTCTATACAAGAATAGAATCACTTTGGAGTTACACTACCAGTCAAAAGTTTTAGAACACCTCCATTTTCCCAGTTTTTATTGAAATTTATGCAGTTTAATGTCTCAATGTACTCTGAAATTAAAGCATAGAACAAATAAACAATTGGAGATAAAAAAGAAATCATGGAATCGTTTTGTCTAACAAGTTAATCAAAATTTTTTCTCAAAGTAGCCACCTTTTGTATATATAACAGCCGAACACAAACATGGCATTCTTTTCAGCAATGGAAATCACATATTATTCAGAAAGTTCTTCCCAACACTGTTGCAGAAGTTCCCACAAATGTGTTGCACTTGTAGGTTGCTTTGCTTTCATCCTTCTGGCCAGTTCATCCCAAAACTGGTCGATGGGGTTTAAGTCTGGAGACTGTGCTGGCCATTCCATGATTTGAAGCCTACTGTCTTGTTCTTTTCTACTAAGATAGTTCTGACACAGTCTGGAGGTATGTTTTGGGTCATTATCTTGCTGGAAGATGAACCCCTGACCAACTAGACGTATACCAGATGGTATTGCATGGCACTGCAAAATGCTGTGGTAGCTGTTTTGGTTCAGGGTGCCACTCACTATGTGCAAGTCGCCGACTCTGGATCCAGCAAAAGAGCCCCAGACCATCACGTTTCCTCCTCCATGCTTGACAGTTGGTGTCACACACCGAGGAACCATCCTATTGCCTACTCGACAGCGTACAAAAACCCTGCGTGATGAATCGAAGATTTCAAATTTTGATTCATCGGTCCATAAGACCTTCTTTCAGTCTTCAGTAGTCCACTGGCAGTGCTTCATGGCCCAGACAAGCCTCTTTTTCTTATTTTGCCATCTTAGCAATGGCTTTCTTACTGCCACTCAACCTGTCAGAACCGCAGCTCGAAGTCTTCTCTTCACAGTTGAAACTGAGACTTGCTTACTTCGACCAGTGTTAAGCTGTGCTTGAAGCTGTTGTCCTGTGAGCCGCCTATCAAGCAAGCTGTTGACTCTCAGAAACTTATCTTCTGATTCTGTTATGGCTTTGGGTCTGCCAGACCTCTTCCTCTCAGTTTCCTCCAGTTTCCAGGTGCCTTTTGATGGTGTAGGAAACTGTACACACTGACACCTTGGCTTTCATTGCAATTTCTCTAAAGGAAAGACTTACACTTTTAAGGGTTATAATGGTCTGTCTTTCTTTGTTAATTGCCTTTTTCTAGCCAATATGATAGAGATATACTACTTCCTGCAGTACAATACTGTCCAAATAATGCTTAAGAGGGTGTAGTAACACAGTCTGTTCCAACACTGCTTTTATACAGACAGAGGGTTTGTAAGTAATCAACAAAAGTTGGGACACCTGTAGGAATTGTTAGCATCAACTTTCAGGCTTAATTTACTTCTACTGCTGCAGAACAGTTGGAAGTTGTTAACCCATTACTTGCTCCCTGAAAAAGGCCTCTTTGTATAACTCTGAAATGTACATTATTTTTCAGTTTGGTAATCTAAACTTTTTTTTAACCTCTAGCAATTTACAAAGCTTACCTTTGTACCATTTGAGATTGTTCACTGGACTTGAACTGCTTAAATTTCAATAAAAACTGGAAAAATGGGGGTGTTCTAAAACTTTTGACCGGTAGCGTAGTTTGGATGTCCAGTGAAAATGTATGCTGTGTTTTGTTTCAATCACTAATCTAGTTCTCTTACCTTGATGTGCTCTGCTGTTTCATCACATTTTTATTAAAGGATTCCAGCTTGTTCTGCAAGGGCTTCAGCGCAGTCTTGAGTTCTCTCTGAAATGCAATGAAACCCAGAGCTTGCACATTACTGTTAACAGGCTGTACCAATATGAATGCAGTGTGAGAGAAATCCCCTCAGCACTGGGGCTGCCACTGGGGGCTCTCATAGCAACAAACCCCCTGCTCTGGAGATTTCTGACACATCAAGCAGCCTTAAGAGCTCCACTGAAATGGGAGTTTTGTGACAGAAGCAGAGCATCCCCAGGGGCAGAATCAAATGGGAATGCTGTGTCAGATTGAATGCTTTCTAAACACAGAGGAAAATGGACATGTGAAAAGATTTGCATCATTTCTATGTGCAGAGGTTGAAACAGTGCCGCTCTGAATTGGTTCATATCTATTGTGCACTGACTGGAATAGAAACAAACTGAGACATTTAAACAATACAGCTCTGCACCGAACATTAAGACAATAACTCAAAGGGTACTGTCACTGTGCAGATGAAAATTAAAAAGTCACACAAGCTCAATATGACAGCCTTATTTGGTCAGAGGTCAGTGGCAGGGTCACTACAACATTAAGCATGTAGGAGTTATACAACTGTAAATATGAAGTCACTACCTGTAATGGGTCTGAGATATGAGGCTTAAACAGGAGTGGCTGAAACAGCTATAAAATAACAACACGTACAGTACAGTACTCTCTCTGCCCTTCTGTGCTAGTCTGTGTTATATATATATATATAGTAAAGTAGCAGGGAAAGGGACATATTCCTCCCTGTCTAAAACAGGTGGAAATGTACATTTTGTTTAGTTAGTTCTGTTGATTTGGTAATTGTTTAATTGTTAATTATCCCATGCACCTGGCTATCACTGTAAATTAGAGCCAGGTGCAGGGTATTTAAAGAAAGCAGCCAGTCTGTTCAGGGCTGCTGGTGTGTGAGGAGCCCGGTTGAGGGTGATTTCAACCGAAACAAAGGTAGTGTGACAATTCCTTTTTTTGTATGTTGTGTTTTGTCAGTGTGTGTTACAGGTAAACAGCTTAGCTGTCCTGTGTTAGGTAGGTTCCTGTGTGTAGTAGTTAGAGCTCAAGAAAGAGATAGGTGTTTGTTCTGTTTAATTCTGTTTATTAAAAGTGTGCGTAAGCGCTAAAAAAATCAACTTCTGGGTCCTGAATTAAAGGGGCAACGAACTGTGAGTTACAGAATTCATCACATATACAGTGGCTTGCAAAAGTATTCAGACCCCTGACCAATTCTCTCATATTACCGAATTACAAATGGTACATTGAAATTTCGTGCTGTTTGATATTTTATTTTTAAACACTTCAATTCAATTATTGTAAGGTGACATTGGTTTTATGTTGGGAAATATTTTTAAGAAAAATAAAAAAACTGAAATATCTTGCTTGCATAAGTATTCAACCCGTGCTGTGGAAGCTCCCAGTTTGCATCGATAAAAGAAACTGCCCAAACGAGGACACAATTACCTTACCATTGGTCTCCACCTGTGAACCGTTAAACTTGCTGTCACATTTTCTGGATAAAAACCCCAAGAACACCCAAGAAAAGGCCGTCCCTCAAAACTCAGCGCTCAAACAAGAAGGAGACTTGTGAGAGAAGCCACAGAGAGGCCAACAATCCCTTTGAAGGAGCTACAGAGTTCAGTGGCTGGGAGTGGAGTAATGGTGCACCAGTCAACCATATCAAGAGCTCTGCATAACACTGGCCTGTATGGGAGGGTGACAAGAAAGAAGCCGTTACTCAAAAAGTACCATCTGAAAGCACGTCTGGAGTTTGCCAGAAAGCATGAGAGTGACCCAGCTGCGATGTGGGAAAAGGGTTTGTGGTCAGATGAGACCAAGATAGAGCCTTTTGGCCAAAACTCAAAGCGCTATGTGTGGCACAAACCTAACACTCCCCATGCCTCAAGACACACCATCCCTACAGTGAAGTATGGTGGTGGCAGCATCATGCTGTGGGGATGCTTCTCATCAGCAGGGACTGGGCATCTTGTTACAATTGAAGAATGGATGGAGCAAAATACAGGAAAATACTGCAAGAGAATCTGCTTCAGTCTGCTAAAAAACTGAAGCTTGGGAGGAAATTCACCTTTCAGCAGGACAATGATCCCAAGCACAAGGCCAAAGCAACATTGGAGTGGCCCAAGAACAAAAAGGTGAATATCCTACAATGGCCCAGTCAAAGTCCTGATCTCAATCCCATTGAGAATCTGTGGCACTATTTGAAAATTGCGGTCCACAAATGTCGTCCAACCAACCTGAAGAACCTGGAACAAATCTGCCAAGAAGAATGGGCCAAAATGACTCCGACATTGTGTGCTAAGCTGGTACATACTTACCCCAAAAGACTTAAAGCTGTTATTGCAGCGAAAGGTGGCTCTACCAAATATTAATGTGTGGGGGTTGAATACTTATGCAAGCAAGATATTTCAGTTTTTTATTTTTCTTAAAAATATTTCCCAACATAAAACCAATGTCACCTTACAATAATTGATTTTGAGTTTGTGTTTAAAAATAAAATATGAAACAGAGCGAAATTTCAATGTACCATTTGTAATTCAGTAATATGAGAGAATTGGTCAGGGGTCTGAATACTTTTGAAAGCCACTGTGTGTGTGTGTGTGTGTATGTATGTATGTGTGTGTGTGTGTGTGTATATATATATATATATATATATATATATATATATATATATATATATATATGATTTGTTCTCCTCAGACTTGTTGGATCTTGTTGTTTAAATTGCTTCTTTATAATACCCCACCCCCCACCAAAATGAACACCTGAGTACAGGAATAAAAAAGGAAACCCTGCTGTGAAAAGAGAATACTGTGTTTAAATGATTTTCTTTTTTAAATCTGAGAAATCAAAGTTGTTCACAAACCTTATAATCCTGTGCTGCTTCCTCGACTGGGCGGCACTTGTGATTTTCATGTTTCTTTGATATTTGACAAACAAGACAGATAGCCTCCTTACCATCCAAACAGAATACCTTCAGTTTTTCCTCATGCAGAGTATTCCAGGAGGTGCTGGAGGTTTCTCACTGTGTTCTTTTAAGAAGGACTCCACAATATTCCTGAGAGCAAAATTAGGTGGAATTGAAGCCATTCGCCCTGCACACTGGGCACTCCTGAGCTCTCTTCTCTTTCCAGCACTGATCCAGACATGCTTTACAGAAGCTGTGGTTACAATGAAGAGTTACAGGATCCCTGAAAATCTCACAGCACACAACACAGGAAAGCTCTTCTTCCAGACGACAAGTGTTTGCTGCCATTTTTGTATCGTCACACCCTGCCTTGCTCTCTGTCACGTCTCCTTTCAAACTCACAGAACCTGAAACTTCTTTCACAGCGAGTTCCCTGAAAGCCTGTAGATTAGAACGTACTGTAATGTTGTGTAGCACATTTAAGTATAATCTTCCTTTTCTACAATTTAAGAATGTTTGTTTTGATAGTATTCTCCTTCAGTTCAAAAGAGATCCCTAAATGTAACTTTAAAAGAATAAATTGTGTCCCTCTGTGCTTCCTGCTCATACCTGTATATGCAAGCTTCCTGTCATACTATTAGTGCTACACGATTAGTTGAAAAAGCAAGCAGATTTTTGAAATATGAAGTCAACCAGCTTATAATTCTCAGGACTTTTTACATTTTGGATATTTGAGACATCAATCTAAAGAAAGCCTATGAAAAGTAAGACAAGGGGGTTCCAGAGTGGCACATCCTGTAAAGGTGTGCACGGGAGCTCCCAGGCAGCAGCGCACAATTGGCCGAGCACCCCTGGGGGGGATTAGGTCAGTCATGATGTCCTCAGCCCACTGCACACCAGCTCACGTTATTTACTTTCAACTTTCAAGTTTTGAAATCCAAAAAATACATTTAAAAAAATAGGCTACTTTGAAATTGGCACAATTGTTTATAAACAGGTAGGTCACATAGTTAAGACATTAAGCATTAAATGTTTGAAGATTGCTTTAGCTGCGCACAACAAAGATGTTTTCAAAACAAACCATAACTGGTTATACTCATCCCAAATAAATAATGTCGTCCTGTCGAAAAAGTAAATTATTGCAAAATGCAGCCGACAACTGCTGCGCGTGCACATCACTCGTATTTTACATGAGCAAAAAAATAAATAAATCAGACATGCCTGTGGGACGATTTCATTTTACGCATGTGCAATGCGCCAGGGATACCGATTTCTGAGGGGGTACAACACCGGCAAGCAGCTAACCCAGTGTTGGCGACTAAGAACCCCCAGCCCTCCAGAGTGAGATCCCATAACCACACACACACACACACACACCGCTATGCAGTAAACAGTAAAATACAAACAAAAACTACAAAACAAAGACATATAAACAAACTAAAAGATTAACAAATAATTATAGAAAAATTGCAAAAATAGTAGCAAAAAAAACCGTCTCCTACCGCACCAACTTTCAAATGCTGCCCTCTCTGCAAGCTCTTCCCACAATCCTCCGAGAGTGGTGTCTGGTTTGTCATCATATATTTATTATTGTCCTTAAACTTTGACATTTTCATGTAATCTATTTTGGAACAGACAACTCGTTAGTAAGCCCTACAAGATTCCACTAATTCATATCACAGTAAGCAGAATCAGATTATAACAAAAAACAACATTAATTCAATTGTTAATAAGAATGAAATAATTTCTCTGTGTGTGTGGGTATATACTGTAGGCTCTGGATTATTCACACAATACAATGGATCTGAAAGTTGGTTTTAAAAAAAAAAAAAAAAAAAAACCCTAATAATAATAATGCAAGTGTACATTCAGTATTTGTTGCATCAATAAATGAAACCATGCAAAATTATCAGATTATCAGTATTGGATATTGCAAAAACACATCTGTCCAAAATAACTGCATTTTAATTTACAGGGCATGAATAAATCCTAACATTGTGTTTAAAAAAAAAAAAAAAAACGATATGCAATTATTTTATTATTTTTTGCAGATTCCAGTACTACGTGGTTTCATTTATTTATACAACACATAGTGAATGCACTTGTATATATGGTGCAGGTTTATTTCTCATGAATTCACACAGGAGGGCAAATTAAAGTGCTTAACAGTGAATAGAACACATATTTGCCACTTCCCGCTTCCTTTTCAAAATTTAAATACTTTTATAAATCATTATCACTCACATACAAAAAACATTACTTTCTTGGAATATATATCTAGCCTGTCCCACAATGCAGGGCCCAGCACAGGCAGGAGCCAGGGAGGAGACCCCCAAGGGGAACTCCCACACAGTCTGGACCGCATGGCTTAAAGGCTTAAAACGTACACAAATTTAAACCAATTTCCTCAGGCACTGCTTACCATTTTAGATTTTAAATTCACTTTTTGTTTCATTCTACATAAAATTAACCTAGAAAAACGTGTGTACATATTAAATGAGAGCTCTTTCAATTAGTAGCTGGAACATTCAGGGCCTGTATTCCTCAACTTTAGTGCTGAAGAGCAGAGTCTGAGTTTCTTGATATTATTGCTCTAGAGACATGGTGCCGTCACATCAATCAATCAGGCATGGTAGAGACTCAGGCCCAGACTTACAAAAGAATTGCACATGCTTCACACAGTAAAAACTGGCACAGAGGGATCTGAATTTTTGGTTTGGATTTATAAAAGGCACACAATGGCATAAACACGCAATGAAGATGTAATTTGTGGGAGTGATGTGTTTATGAGCTTTAGCCCTTGATGCATATGTCATTCTGGGGGGTTTCTGAAAATAACCTCTAAAAATGGGAGATTTTGCAAATGAGGTCTATCAAATATTCTGCCTAATTTATTAAAGCTGTCAGTAATTGCGGGCCTCATATTTGTGTGATTATTTTAAGAACTCTGAAAAGCATGCATAAAATTGCCAGACAGTGAAGACCCCTTACAAGCGTGGATCCTGACGCCTGTACTGAGCCCAAACTCACCTACAGATGAGAACATCAGCCAGGCATACATTCGCTCCAGCAGTGTGATTGAGCGCACAGTCAGCAAGCTGCCTGGATCTCAGTGGTGCAGGTAGTCATTATATTTTATGTCTTACTCCCGTTAGTTACTTCACGAATTATCACCTGATCCTTGTGTATAAACGTGGGGAAGGCGAATTTCCCTTTTAAATTTATGATAAATATTTAGTCAATAGTGATAAAAACCATTACTTTGGTAAAAAAGAACCTTATATATATAATATATATATAATATATATATAGGGTGATATAATATATAATCTATATATATGATATATATATAGTGCTATGATAAATGAACAAATTTTGTTAGGAAGGAGAGGCCAAAACAGATTAGTAATACTCTCCTATAATAAACTCATAATGCTAATGGCACCATTACCCATGGAAACAGATCTGCAACATTATAACTGATTTGGTCTGTGCGCCATCACATTTTGTAATGCTGTAACAGGGGTGTACTGTTACGATGCAGGTATCCGCTGAGAAAGGTGAGACACACAGAGGGTTTGTATTTGAAATGCCACTCAGACCTCCAGGTTTTACTTATCTAAGCAGTTGCAGTGCTGGTGGCCACCACTAGGATACCGGCAAAGGCAACTCTAGGGCTGGAGGATATATACTTAGCAGTACATGAATAACAAAAAAGGAAAAACAAAACACAGTTCAAAAACAGCTAAGAAATAAAGGGAGGCTACACAGGGAGGTCCCACACCAGGACCCTTCTTCCTAACATAAACTAAATAAGAACATAAGAAAGTTTATAAACGAGAGGAGGCCATTCGGCCCATCTTGCTTGTTTGGTTGTTAGTAGCTTATTGATCCCAAAATCTCATCAAGCAGCTTCTTGAAGGATCCCAGGGTGTCAGCTTCAACAACATTACTGGGGAGTTGATTCCAGACCCTCACAATTCTCTGTGTAAAAAAGTGTCTCCTATTTTCTGTTCTGAATGCCCCTTTGTTTAATCTCCATTTGTGACCCCTGGTCCTTGTTTCTTTTTTCAGGCTGAAAAAGTCCCTTGGGTCGACACTGTCAATACCTTTTAGAATTTTGAATGCTTGAATTAGGTTGCCACGTAGTCTTCTTTGTTCAAGACTGAAAAGATTCAACTCTTTTAGCCTGTCTGCACATGACATGCCTTTTAAGCCCAGAATAATTCTGGTCGCTCTTCTTTGCACTCTTTCTAGAGCAGCAATATCTTTTTTATAGCGAGGTGACCAGAACTGCCCACAATATTCAAGATGAGGTCTTACTAGTGCATTGTACAGTTTTAACATTACTTCCCTTGATTTAAATTCAACACTTTTCACAATGTATCCGAGTATCTTGTTAGCCTTTTTGATAGCTTCCTCACATCGTCTAGATAAAGACATTTCTGAGTCAACAAAAACTCCTAGGTCTTTTTCATAGATTCCTTCTCCAATTTCAGTATCTCCCATATGATATTTATAACGTACATTTGTATTTCCTGCGTGCAGTACCTTACACTTTTCTCTATTAAATGTCATTTGCCATGTTTCTGCCCAGTTCTGAATCTTGTCTAGATCATTTTGAATGACCTTTGCTGCTGCAACAGTGTTTGCCACTCCTCCTACTTTTGTGTCATCTGCAAATTTAACAAGTTTGCTTACTATACCAGAATCTAAATCATTAATGTAGATTAGGAATAGCAGAGGACCTAATACTGATCCCTGTGGTAAACCACTGGTTACCACACTCCATTCTGAGGTTTTTCCTCTAATAAGTACTTTCTGTTTTCTATATGTTAACCACTCCCTAATCCATGTACATGTGTTTCCTTGAATCCCAACTGCGTTCAGTTTGAGAATTAATCTTTTGTGCAGGACTTTGTCAAAAGCTTTCTGGAAATCTAAATAAACCATGTCATATGCTTTGCAATTATCCATTATCGATGTTGCATCCTCAAAAAAATCAAGCAAGTTAGTTAGACACGATCTCCCTTTTCTAAAACCATGTTGACTGTCTCCCAGGATACTGTTACCATATAGGTAATTTTCCATTTTGGATCTTATTATAGTTTCCATAAGTTTGCATATAATAGAAGTTAGGCTTACTGGTCTGTAGTTACCTGGTTCAGTTTTGTTTCCCTTTTGTGGATCAGTATTATGTTTGCAATTTTCCAGTCTGTCGGTACCACCCCTGTGTCAAGAGACTGCTGCATAATCTTGGTTAGCAGTTTGTAAATTACTTCTTTCATTTCTTTGAGTACTACTGGGAGGATCTCATCCGGCCCAGGGGATTTGTTTATTTTAAGAGCTCCTAGTCCCTTTAACACTTCTGCCTCAGTTATGCTAAAGTTATTTAAAACTGGATAGGAACTGGATGACATGTGGGGCATGTTGTCAGTATCTTCCTTTGTAAAAACTTGTGAAAAGTAATCATTTAATATATTTGCTATTTTTTTTCTTCATCTACGATTTTGCCATTTGTATCTCTTAAACATTTAATCTCCTCTTTGAATGTTCGCTTGCTGTTGTAATATTGGAAAAACATTTTGGAATTGGTTTTAGCTCCCTTAGCAATGTTCATTTCTATTTCTCTCTTGGCCTTTCTAACTTCCTTTTTGACTTGCGTTTGCAGTTCCGTGTACTCTTTCTGCGTACTTTCTTTTTGGTCCTTTTTTAATGCTCTATAAAGTGCCTTTTTTCGCTGAATATTTTTTTTTAATTGATCTATTAAACCATTTTGGCAATTTAGTTTTACATTTAGATTTGTCTACTTTAGGGATGTAATTGTTTTGTGCCTCTAGTACTACATTTTTGAAGAACAACCATCCTTCTTCTGTGGGTGTTTTCTCTATTTTACTCCAATCTACTTCTGTTAGTCTCTGTTTCATACCTTCATAGTTTGCTTTTCTAAAATTGTAAACCTTAGCTTTAGTCATTACTTTTGGGGTTTTAAAAAACACTTCAAATGAGACCATGTTGTGGTCTGAGTTTGCCAGTGGTTCTCTGACCTCTGTTTTAGTTATTCTGTCTTCGTTATTTGAAAAGACTAAATCAAGGCATGCCTCCCCTCTAGTGGGTGCCTTGACAAATTGTGTTAGGAAGCAGTCATTTGTCATTTCCACCATTTCTATTTCATCCTTCGTGCTACCCACCGGGTTTTCCCATTTTATTTGGGGGAAGTTGAAATCCCCCATTAGTATGGCTTCTCCTTTGCTACACGCATTTCTAATGTCATTGTATAACAGATTATTTTGCTCACCGTCTGAATCTGGCGGTCTATAGCATGCTCCTATTATTATGCCCTTTGAATTTTTGTCCGTTATTCTGACCCATATTGATTCGGTTTTATTTTCTTTGTCCAGGTTTAACACCTGGGCTTCAAGACTGTTTCTTATGTATAGTGCTACCCCTCCTCCTCTTCTGTCCTGCCTGTCTTTCCTATACAGTGTATACCCACAAATATTATATTCGTCCCCATCACTCTCAGACAACCAAGTTTCAGTAACACCTATCACATCATAGTTACCTGTTAGTGCAGTAGCTTCAAGTTCTAGAATTTTGTTTCTGATACTTCTAGCATTTAGATAAATACATTTAATGGTTGTCTTACCTGAGTTGTTGTTCTTGTTTTGATGCGGTCTCCCTTCTGTTTTTTTGTTGATTTCTCCCCCCTTCCTTTCTAGTTTAAATGCTTCTGAACCTGCTCGAGGATCTTTTCTCCAAGTAGACTGGTTCCCTTGTTATTTAAGTGCAGTCCATCCCGTCTATACAGATAGTCCTCATTGTAGAATGTGGTCCAATGATCAAGATAGGTGAAGCCTTCCCGTGTGCACCACATCTTCAGCCATGCGTTTTGATTAATTATTTCCAGCTGTCCATATGGTCCTTTGCAAGGTGCCGGTAGTATACCAGAAAATACCACAGTTTTGGTTTTCTCTTTTAATTTCCTTCCTAGCTCTCTGAATTTGTTTTGCAGGGATTTTGGTCTGTCTCTTCCAATGTTGTTTGTACCGATGTGGACGACTACTACCGGGTCGTCTCCTGTTCGTTCTAGGAGCCTGTCCACATTCTCAGTGATGTGCTTGACCGAGGCTCCCGGAAGGCAGCACACTGTTGTAGTAAGGCGGTCCAAACTGCGAATTGAACTTGCTGTGTTTCTCAATATGGAGTCCCCAACAATTATGACCTCCCTTCTTTTTGCTGTCTGGTCACCACTGTCAATGGGGTCCTGGATGTTGTTCCTTTCATTCTCTTCTTGTTGGTTCTGCTCATCAAAATTCTGAAGTGACTCAAATTTGTTGGTTGTTTTGATTTCTGGTGGTTGTGTTTGACGAAGTTTCTTTTTTTCCCTGCTTCTGCCTGCCTGAACCCAGCTGCTCTGATCTTCTATCTCCTTGGTGGCTTTCAGTCTGTTAGGGGTGATGCAGACTTCCATGAATTGTGGGTGTGTCAGTTCCTCAAGATCCTGTTGCTGTCTCACTTCTTCCAGCTCTATTTCCAGCATACTTACTAGTTTATGCAAATCCTGGATCGCACGGCACTTTACGCACACTTGGTTTAGCTCCGCTGGGTTTTCTCGGATTTCCCACATCATGCAGGTGTCACAGATTACTGGCTTGAATACCATGTTGAGGGTTTTTTTTTTTTTTGAAGTTTAGTTTCTTCTGCAGCGGTCAACCTGCTTTCAAACTGCTTCTAAACTGCTCTGTACTTTTCCACGCCTGTACTTCTCCCACTCGCTGTCGCTGGGAAGACTGCCTCGTTTAACTGCATTGTTCTGCTGTGCTGTTGGCTCCTCCCCTCGTCCATGTCTCAGAACGGCGCTGAATTTGAATCAGCTGCTCCGAGTTTCAGCTTGTTTGTTATCAGAGAAACATACGCGGCTGTTTGACTTTGAGCTGCTGCTGTGTTTCCCCAATGTCCTCTGTTTTCTGATTAAAGCAATTCAAGATCCAATTTCTCCTTACTGCTTCTAAACTGCTCTGTTCTTTTCCACGCCTGTACTTCTCCCACTCGCTGTCGCTGGGAAGATGCTCGGATTCATTGTGAAAAGTGTTGAATTTAAATCAAGGGAAGTAATGTTAAAACTGTACAATGCACTAGTATCTTGAATATTGTGTTCAGTTCTGGTCACCTCGCTACAAAAATTATATTGCTGTTCTAGAGATTTAGAGACTTAGAGTTTAGGTTACCTCAGAAATGTCTTCATCTAGACAATGTGGGAAGCTATAAAAAAAAGTCCCACAAGATGTTTGAGTATATTGGGTAAAGTGTTGAATTTAAATCAAGGGAAATAATGTTAAAACTCTACAATGCATTAGTAAGACCTCATCTAGGAATATTGTGTTCAGTTCTGGTCACCTCGCTATAAAAAAGATATTGCTGCTCTAGAAAGAGTGCAAAGAAGAGCGACTAGAAATATTCCAGGTTTAAAAGGCATGTCATATGCAGACAGGCTAAAAGAATTTAATTTATTCAGTCTTGAACAAAGAAGACTACGTGGCGACCTAATTCAAGCATTCAAAATTCTAAAAGGTATTGACAGTGTCGACCCAAGGGACTTTTTCAACCTGAAAAAAGAAACAAGGTCCAAGGGTTACAAATGGAGATTAGACAAGGGGCATTCAGAACAGAAAATAGGAGGCACGTTTTTACAGAGAAAATCGTGGGCGTCTGGAACCAACTCCCCAGTAATGTTGTTGAAGCTGACACCCTGGGATCCTTCAAGAAGCTGCTTGATGAGATTCTGGGTTCAATAAGCTACTAACAACCAAACGAGCAAGATGGGTCGAATTACCTCCTCTTGTTTGTAAACTTTATTTTCTTCTTATATACTTATGATTAGGCCTGGAGGGAGACTCCATTACTCTGAGGAGTCTATCATATCCTGCAGCATTACAAACTTAAATCTCAGTGAATTCTTTAGCATCTTTAGATAACTCCAGCGCAGTCATTCTTTTTTATTGTGTCTCTTCTTTTTGTTTTCACTGTTACCTGTTTTAAGTTTAGCTGTTTTTCAAGGTCTGTTCAGTGTTTTTTGTTTTGTGTGCTCAGTCTACATTTTTTTCCTTATCCTCCTGATTGTTTCCAAACAACTGTTTACCATTCAACTCAGCACTACTGGACAGACTCATCATTTTCAACGTACTGTACTCAATTTTTACAGCCTTCTACAATCACCATCATTACTGGACACTTTGCTGGACTTCCTTATCTGCTGGTGAGATCATTCCTTTTCTGTCTGGATTTTTTCTAATTTCATTTGTTACTTTGTTTCCAGTGTTTTTTGGTTTTGTTCTTTTGTTGCTTTGTTTGGTTTTCAATTACATTGCCACTCTGCTGGACTTGTTAGGCCTAACATTCATGCACCATCCATTGCCATCCAGACTGGTATTATTATTGTACCATCAGAGATCTTTTCATTCACCTTTCTCTATCTGTGTATTGATTCTGTGTTTGCGTAAGGGGTGGGGGTATTTGAGGCCCACCAGGCACTACACACATTTCTCCTTTGTGTTACTTTTTTGGCCGCCTGTTTTCCATTTACCGACTTATCTGTACCAGCTTTAGTCTTACTGGTTCCCTGCAATTATTTGTTTTCCTTTCTTATCATTATCATTGTTTCCAATCTTTCTTATTTTTGTTATTTCTTTATTGGTTCTATCCCATCTGTATTTTGGTTTTTGTTCATATTTCATTGTTGAAATTATTGTTCACAGCAATAAACTGGTTGTTCTTGAAGTTGACACCTGTGACGTCCCCGCTTTGCTGTCTGTCACTCTTGCTGACTTGTTTAATTATAGGAATAAGGCCAGTAGTATCTCCTTATGGAGGACAGTGAAACTGCTTCTCAGTTGTGCAGCGTGACCGTTACAAGAGGCCCTCTGTTCACTTTTTTGGCCCTGTGTAGGCCATACATTGTAGGGTTAGGTTGGCCTGACATCGGCATGCTCAGGTCTGATGTCGGTCTCTTACATGTCGCCCTGACTTCTAGTACAGGGCTTTCTTTTCACCCCCTTCATTTATTACCTACTATATTAGTATTTTCGTTAGTCCTTGGTCTTAATTGTCTGAAGCCGATCCAAGCCAATGTACAATCATTAAAAGTATCATAACATGAATCATAATACAATCTTTATAAAGTTAGAGCCTGCAAAAAGTACTGATATATATTTTTACAGGGAACACAAATAGCAGTGAATGCATCAAGAGAATAACAATATTAATATACAAAAAGTGAGCCTGCAACAGGGGAATACACACCAATAACACTATTTCTTATAGTAGTTATTGCCTCAGGTGGGCATCTGTCACGGAGGCACATTACAATACCTATGCTGTGTGTTTGATTAACATTTTCAATAATTACAAAAAGAAATGAAGCTGTATTATAAACATGTTCTTATTTTCAAAACATTTACATGTTGCATTTCGTTATTTTTTCTCTTTGTGAAACTCTATGTCTTTATAGTTCTCACTATCCTTGTTACTTTTTTCTCAGTTGCTGTGTTTATATGCTGGAAAAGTAATGACAGTAGAGGTAGTGTCATGACTTCTTTTAAGACTGTACAGCTGGATTGCAATTTTAGAGATTTGTAGTTAATACTCTGCTAATTTAACAATTCCTGCTTTTGTTGTTGTTTTGTGTTTTTGTATTCAGACAAAAATCAAGCATAAAACAAAACTATTTAAAACTGTAACCAGCCGAACCACCTTAAATAAGTCATGACTTATTAACCAGCATGTAAACACAGCCAGTGTTATAAATTGAGTCTCATTGACATTTAATATACTGTTACCAGTTTTAGCAGTATGAGTCCTTACAGAAACACATTTGCTGTGTCTCAAATATCTTCAGAGTGGGTTTAAAGATATGATATCTCGATTAAGAGGAAATAACACACCCTGGCAAACTAGTTGTTTTGCAGAGTGTTGAACAGAATTCGGCCTCTTGTTCTTTACTGAGAAACATAGAAGCAGGAAATTACATAGCATACCGCAAAGTTTAAGCATGCGCGTGTTGTGAAATTTCCCTGTCTCTGTTTCCCAATAAGGAACAAATTCATTTTTTGGGCTATGTAACAGGGCAAAGCCCTATAAAGTATATTTAATTATTATTATTATGAGTTATCTACATGTATGACGGCGTAGCTGTGCGTTTTTGTTTTGTTGTTATTTTTATTTAAATGTGTTGTGGCAGAGGCGAGGTCGGCAGCTTGTCCTTTGCCAGTATTAATTAAAAAACCTTGTGCAAATTGTGGCTGAGGGGTAATGAGAGAATTGTTAGTTTTCCCCTCGGCCAGAGTAATTAAACCTGCAGCGCTCTCAGTTCAGGGTGGGAGTACAGAGGAGAAGAACAAGAGAATGAGAGCGAACAGCAAGTGTAACAGAAACTACAGGATTAGGGAAAGCGATTGCTCAGCCTCACATGAGTTTTGTTGTGTTTGTGATTTTGTTTGAAGTTTTATTGTGCTCTGCGAGCGGTGTTTTTGTTAAAATATTTTATTTTTTGTTTTAATAAATGGCGCCGCAGTGCCTTTGCACCGCAGTACTTGCCTGTATGTTTTTCTTCCTGCATCTGGCCTGATGTCACCACTAAGCTACCCTGTCACAGGGTAAAAAAAGCTTAACAGTAGAATTATTGACCTTGCACAACTACTTCGAAGAATAAAAAAAAAACAGTAAATGGTAAACAGCAAAACACTGCACTCTCATTTCCAGTCCTTGTTTCCTCCCACTAAGCACAACAAAGGAACCGACCACGACATCACGCCCCCGTAAACTACCCTAAGCCCCACCCCCTTCCGATAGCTAGTTCAATCACCTCCTCTTCTCCAAATCATGACTGAAACTTCACTCACCGTACTAGGGTAAGGACTCCTGGTACAGTGACGCTGCCCCCTTCCTAACTGGCCAGCTTCCGACTGCCCCTGGAATGAACTGTCCAACCATTCAGTATGAGACACACAGTAAGACCTCATCTTGAATATTGTGTGCAGTTCTGGTCACCTCGCTATAAAAAAGATATTGCTGCTCTAGAAAGAGTGCAAAGAAGAGCGACCAGAATTATTCTGGGCTTAAAAGGCATGTCATATGCAGACAGGCTAAAAGAATTGAATCTGTTCAGTCTTGAACAAAGAAGACTACGTGGCGACCTAATTCAAGCATTCAAAATTCTAAAAGGTATTGACAGTGTCGACCCAAGGGACTTTTTCAGCCTGAAAAAAGAAACAAGGACCAGGGGTCACAAATGGAGTTTAGAAAAAGGGGCATTCAGAACAGAAAATAGGAGACACTTTTTTACACAGAGAATTGTGAGGGTCTGGAATCAACTCCCCAGTAATGTTGTTGAAGCTGACACCCTGGGATCCTTCAAGAAGCTGCTTGATGAGATTCTGGGATCAATAAGCTACTAACAACCAAACGAGCAAGATGGGCCGAATGGCCTCCTCTCGTTTGTAAACTTTTTTATGTTCTGATGTTCCTGCTGTGCAGTGCTCTCACAGATTGAGAGGGAGATTGTTGATTCAGATTAATTCCCTCTCTGTCACAATAAGTGTGGCTGTTTTTATTATTCATCAGTTCTTTTAGAACTATAGATCTGAGTAAATTTATGTGTTTTGTAACTATTTGAGTGCCCAAATTCCAAAATTATTTATAAATGTAGCTATTTTTTCATCTCTCTATTTGAAATACACCCCATTACATTTTGCCAAAACTGTTCCACTTTTTCTAGCAATGTCAAATTTCATAATCTGTATCACTTCATATAATACTGTTTATATAATGTTGTTATATATTTGCCAACACTTAGTTCACGAAGTGAGCTGGGGGGTAGAGATAGGGCAGAAGAAGCAGAAGGGATCGGTAAGTAGGACAGAGTGCCGGCTAGAAAGGACTGGACCTAGGATAGAAGAGCAGGCGAGGCCCATTCTAGTAGCAGACCAGCGAAGATGGACATGGAAGCTAGGGTAGAAGATGGTCACTGACTGAAGGCGGTGATGCCGACACGAGCCCAGGGCCGAAGGACCTAGCAACCGAAAACATATATGAGGGTTATGACTTGGGGAGCCGCCCCTCAGAGGAAGACGGTCCCAGAAGACCGGGACACAAAAGGAGATAGAGAGGGAGAGGTACCCCGCGTCTGAGACTTCTGTAGAGGGGCGCTCATTAAACTCCCAATTGGCCGAGACTTCACGCTGCCTGGGACCTGAGATAAGAACAAGGCATAGAGGTTAGTATGGGACTCGAGCATGAGTAGCCACGTCCCGAACAGAGACAGAGTATAGAACAGCCTTGAGTGAGGCAAGATAAGCGCAGGAGCTGTGAAAGAACAGAATGTGGCCAGGGGCCAATCTGATTCACATGGTGGGAACCCCCCTGATGGTCAAGGGAGGCTGAAGCCTGCTCTGAGGTCGGGGAAGTGATGATCACTTGCCCCCTAAAAGGATGGACCCCCAGCTCCTCACCAAATCTCCCACACTGTGAGACAAACAAAAGAGAGCACATGCCAGCACAAAACATAAACAAAAGACTAGAAGGACAAATGGGACAAACAGGAGGATGGTTAGTAAATTTAGTAGGAAATGACTATGTGTATACCTGCTGCTCAGTGGAGAGGAAAAACCCCCTTGAAGCTAATTAGGGGAAAACCTTTAGTGGCTCCAGCAGACAGGTAGCCCCCACTTCAGGCATACTAGCAATTTTGGAATGGGCTGCAACTATGTCGGAGGGAGATGAATGAACATAAGAATCCACTGCAGAACAGAACCGTGCCCCATGGTCTTGATCAGGCTCTGATTGATGCTGGCCTTTGCAGCGGAGGTGGCTGCACCGATAATGAATGGGGTGAATAAAGCTGAGGAGGGAGGCCTGTCCTGGAGAGGAGGGTGGAGACATGGGTTGAGAACCAGAGACAAGTGACGATAGATCTGGAGGGGGGGGGTGGGGGTGGGGGGGGGGGGTGGGGGGGGGGGTGGGGGGTGGGGGGGGGGGGGGGGGGGGGGGGGGGGGGGGGGTGGGGGGGGGGGGGTGGGGGGGGGGGTGGGGGATGAATAGAGGGGGGGGGGGGGGGGGGGGGGGGGGCAGGGTTTCCTGCATGAGAGATATCTTGACATTGCTGAAAAAGGGCAGATAGCAGACTTGGTCCTTGAAAGCTGAATGAACTGACCATGCCGGAGTTGGTCTGTCTTTGAAGTGCGCAGCCGAATAAGCAAATAGGAGTTGGAAATAGAAGAGAGGTCACACAAACGAATACCCACCTAGGGGAAGCAAGAAGCTGAGGGAGCTGTGAATTCGGAGCTTCTGAGAAAGCCAAAGAAGGCTGTGAGGCACATGGTCTCCATGAGTAGATCCTCGTAGGGGGAGAAGCAGCCTTTCCGAAGAGTAGAGATGATTCTAGCATTTTTAGAAGGAGCAGCAACTATATCAGGGAAGGATGAATGAATGTAGGAATCCACTACAGAGGAGGACCAGTTACCCCACATCAGGCTGGGGGGGAGGGGAGAGTCGAGGAGGGAGGCCTGCTCTGGAGGAGAGGGTGGAGAGGAGGGAGGTCTGCTCAGAGGTGAGGGTGGAGAGGAGGGAGCCGTGCAAGGAGGCGAGGAGGGATGCCTGCTCAGAGGAGAGGGTGGAGTTGAGGAGGGAGGCCTACTCACGAGGTTAGGGTGGAGAGGAAGGAGGCCTGCTTGGAGGCAAGGGTGGAGGAATGGAGGGTGGTCTGCTCGAGGCGAGACGAGTGATGATAGGAGTAAGAGGAATCAATGAACAGATGGTCTGAGGAGGGGAGTGGGGGGGGGGGTGTTCCTGCTGTGGCGATACCTTGAAAAGGAAGATAGGGAACTTGATATTTGACATGTGAGTGGACCGACTGCACTGAATTGATCCGTCTTGAGGTATGCAGCCAAGTGATAGAGTAAGTATGGAAGGTGGCTGAGAGGCAGCTGATCTCCATGGGTAAATCATTGTAGGGGGAGAAGCGGCTTTTCAGAAGAGTGGAAATTAGCAAATGGAGAATATATGTTGATATAGACAGACTGGAAGGTGAGGCAGGGGGAAAGCTCTTAAGAATCCCACAGAGGGTCAGGTGGAATGCTGATATGGAGAGACTGGAGGGAGTTGGAGAGAATCCCTAGCACGGACCACGAGAGCCAGGTTTTGATTGAAGGCTATGATTATTCGAATCTGGGCGCAGAGGATTGAAGACACTGAGCAGGCTGTAGAATAGGAGCTCTTGAACAAGGTGGAGGGCTGCAGACACGTAATGCTGAGCAGATTGAAGGAGGTTACTGAGAGTAGGAGAAGCTGAGGATTCTGGATGGGGGTTGTGAAAACAAATGGGACCAACTGACTGAACTTGGATACCGAATGTAAAGGCAGAAGAAAAGCTGGAACTGAGGGCTGAGGTGGCAGCTGGACTGAACGAACATGGATCGGTTACTGGGGAAGCACAGTGCCTTTGCACCCCATATTCTAGAAATGAGGGCAGAGATGAGATGCCTCCTTTCTATGTGTTAGTTAATACAGGATCAATCAGCGGTTTGCTATTATCATGTCTGCTTGAAATGGAAACGGTAAACTCACATTCAGAGATTTGGGTTTCGCAACGCCAGTTATTCTCTTAATAGTGGAAATCCTTAACTCATAATCAATACAGATTTTAGTCTCGTACCACGTCTCAAACCAAGTATTAATGCTGTAACATTTGGGAGGATGAGCAGAAATATGAATAGGATTGCTGAGGAAGTGTCCCATATTTTGATTAGATGGAGATTAACGTTAGCCTTGATTGTGGGAATGCTGCCACGATCTGCGTATTAGAGGAAGGCTGGAGCATTGTAGGTTCTGGAGAAGCTGCAGATTTAAACAGTAAACTAGAGCGACTTTTGCAGCTGCAGTAGTGAACTGATCTGAAGAGGGAGTGGAGATCTGCTGTAGTGAGGAGCAATTAACAGTAGAGGGCGTGATCTGCTGAACAGAGGTCTGAGGAAGAAAACAATGGAGTGCTGTTAGTAGTGTGCAGAGGCCCAGCTGTGAGAGCAGAGATCTGCTGAAGCAGAGATCTGCAATAGAAAATGGAGGACTACCATTGGTAGAGTGCGGTGGTCTGCTGCAGAGAGTAGGGATCTGTTGAATGCAGTAGATATTGGTCTTTCAGTGTTAAGGCAGATTTAGATGGAGCCAGAGAAGGGGCTGCTTTTGGGCAGAGATGAAGGTTGCAGAGATCTGAGACCACTGCAGAACCAGAGAGGATGAAGAATATGTTGCTCCGAGGCGTCTGCAAAACCTATTGATTGGTCGGGAGCAGATTATTGTCTATTGGGGGTAGGAGGACATTGACTGGATCTAAATTGTAGGACATGGTTCCATGACTGACTAGCTGCTCGCATTGATGAAATGATGACTTTGATGAAGCTGGTCGGATGGAAAGCAGGACGTTACTATGATGGTAGATACTGAGCATCTCAAAAACAGCTGAGTAAGGTTGCTTCATGACCAGGTCCGTGAAGAGGGGAAGAAATTGGAGAATGTCAGTTGCTACAAAAGGTTGAGGAGGAGGGGGTCTCCTGCAAATCCCTCGGAATGACAACAAACTGCAGGAATGTACAGAAAAGCTGGAGTGTGTGAGCTTCACAGTGATAGCAAACCAGCTTAGAGACTGCATAAAATTTGTGGTGTTATACTGCCATCTAGCGGTTATGATTAGAATTAACCGTTGGCTTGAGTGAAGCCAGGTAGAATATATTTGGTTATTGTGATTAAAATCCTTGTTGGTGTAGAACAACAATTGTGTATTCTTTTAGATTTTAATATCTTCGTTACATGTTTTAGGACAGTTAGTCATATATATGAATAAGTTAACACAGTATTTAGATGTCACAATTCGGCGAGTTGAACGAGCCCTCGCAGGTTGTAAAAGCACAGCAGCAGCAAGCCAGAAGATTGCAGTACTGAGGCACGGAGCTTGCAGTGCAGATGAAGCTGCCTGGTCACCATGGTTACTTACCACTCCCCACAGTCACGCAATGAGGGCGTTGCCGTGGTAGCCACGGACTGAGAGGCACCGATAGAAAGTTGCAAAACAGCAGTGTTGTTGGATCTTGTTGTGACCAGTCGAAAGCACAAGCCGCCACATGCCGAAACGGAGCACGAAACTGAATGGACAGGTCCCTAAAACGTTGAACGTAGCCAATAGAAATCCAGACCAGGATCCCATGAAGGAACGGTAATTTGTGCTGGTTCTGGGAGCGGAGGAGGAGTACTTGATTGCAAGCGAAGAGTAAAGGAATGTTCAGCTGACAGATCATTATGGTGGATTAAATAGAGGAGCTACGGCAAGGCAAACACTGACGACGGGAATGTCGATGTCTTGCTGAAGGAGTTTTAGAGGTTTTAGTGTAGGGCCAATTTGTCTAATAAAGAAGTGGACGAGTTGAGAAATGAAGCTGAGGTTTGGACGGTGCTGTTGTTGGGCTGGAGGCTGGAAAGAGCAGGAAAGACTAACGCTGCAGCTCCTGCAGCCGAATGGAGAAGCTGAATGATGAGAAGCAGCACCGGAGCAGGTAGGAAAATATTTTAAATATCTTGGGAGCGCTGCGCAGAGAACTGACCTCCAGTGAAAGGCAACGAAGTGTAGATTAGCGGTGAAGCATGAAAAGACGGCATCTGAGCGTTTGCTACAAAAATGAAACACTAGACAGCAAAGGTGCTTTCAGATTTTTTTTTAGCTTTCAGATAAATTTGCTACTGTACATTCCCCTTTCAAATTACAAAACATTACCCAGTTTTCTCAGATTCTCGGTTCCTCTCCCATGCGGAAGAACCATATATTTCTGATATATGGAAAAATATGTTGAAAGTCCTTTTCATATATGTTTACTATATTACATTAATGGCCATATATATAACATATAAAGTCACCATATATGGGAAATATATTTATAAATGTACAATGTAATTTAAATATACTCAGTTTACATGAAATATATGACTGATATGACTAGGCCATATATTTAAAATGTATGTTTTCCAATATATGTTCAATATATATTTCTTCAGTATGGGCTGTTAAATCCATTTGATTTTTGTTGCCTCAAGATGTCACAGAAAAGGTGCTTCAGAGAGGTGGCTAGGGTGCTGATGGTAACTGACAGTGACCTTGAGTCAGGCTCCAAGATTTCATCTGACTCTGGTAGTGATTTTTACCCCCCAGTGGTGACACTATTGTTACTGAGGAAGAGGATTCTCCATCTGCTGTGGAAGAGCCTGTAGAAGGTCTAGAAATAGAGATCGAGGAACAACCTGCATGTTCTAGTAGGCCATGAGGGTCTGTGTCACTATACAATTGGATCCCCAAAATAATTTATGCTAAATTCAGACAAAATAAAGGTTTTAATCCTGGGGCCTAAAAGAACAGTGGTAAATTTACATTTTCTGACAGTGTTAGCCCAAAAGCATCATTGCGCATCTTGGGTGTGACTTTTGACCCAGATCTTTCATTTGACGCCCACATAAAACATTTTTTCAGAGTGTCCTTCCACCTTAGAAACATTGCTAAACTAAGAATTTTCCTTTCAATGCAGGATGCTGAGAAATTAATACATGCATTCATCTCGTCCAGGCTAGATTATTGCAACGCTGTACTATCAGGTAGTCCAAACTATGCTCTATCCAAGCTTCACCTAATCCAAAATGCCACAGCTAGGATCCCAACTAAAACTAAAAAATGCACCCATATAACCCCCTGTCCCGACATCTCTCCATTGGCTCCCAGTGCGATACGGGATAGATTTCAAAATCTTACTAACCACATAGAAAGCTTTAAATAGCCCCCACATACTTGAGTGAGCTTCTAATCTCATATACTCCAGTCAACCACTCAGGTCTCAGGACGCCGGCTATCTAAAATCCCCCAAATTGATAAAAAGAACACAAGAGGTAGAGCATTTAGCTATAGGGCCCTTAAACTGTGGAATGATCTACCACCCCATGTAAAGGAAGCCCCATCTGTCTCATCTGGCTAAAGACACACTTTTGTTATACTGGCCTATCCTGAATAGTCATAGTCTTAATGCCATCAATGCTTTAGGTTGTCATGTGAGGAGGTAAGCTTACTGTTGTTATGCGTACATATAGCTTTGCTTACCCTTACTATTCACTTCTCTATTCCCCTATACCCCCCCCCACCCCTCAGTTCCATTGTTTGCACTGAGCATCTCCCTTTCATCAGATGCCTGACGCTGGATTTGGGGTGATGGACCTACAATACTTCTGGATCCGGGACGGTGGACCGACTGGACTTGAGACCCTAAATCCCTGCCGGTTGACCCAAGCCCATCTTGACCTCCACAGTTTGGACATCAGCACTGGATCCTTCAGAGCAGTGTGCAGAAGTCCACTGATGTACTTGATGAACTCACCCCCACTGATGTACTTGATGAAGTCAACTCTATTGACTTACTGCCTGGAGGGGAGGCAAATCGTCAGGCCTTGGACCCCCAGAGATTTATTTTCTCCTTCTGGAGTTTTTGTTTTTCTCTCCTCCATGCCTATGGTTATTCTGATGCACTATGTTTTAATGTACTGACCAATGATGTGAAAGCACACTGTGGCAATTCATTGCGAAGGGCACTATATCAAATAAAAATGGATTGATTGAATTGAATAATGCACAGCCGGACATATCGCCCTTTATTGGTACTCCAGGTGTAAAGGTGGATACTACTGGATTCACCCCTCTGCAGTATTTCTTGCTTTATCTGATAGATGACCTGTTGGAGCACATGGTAATGGTAAACCAACAGGTATGCTGCCCAGTTCCTACTGCAGCATGCAGACACTCTGAGACCACATGCTCATGCCTAAAAATGGAAGCCAACAAGTGTCCTGGAAATGTTAATTAAAAGAAATGTTGTAGTAAACCATTTGAGAGTGCATGCCAGAACAGAGACACAGCTTACCACAGGGAGAAAAAACATGTTTGCTGTTATATTTTAAGATCAGGTGACAATTCCCTTTCAATTTTGAAATGACCAACACTTCTGGGAATGCTCTTGCATTGGCTGGATTTCTGAGAAACCGATGTCAAAGCCACTGATAGGCCTCCGAGTTTGCCACGAAAGTCACGCCCTGAAAGGACTATAATGCGCTGCATCACGGCTGGCTAGTAACTGGTGAGTATCTACTCTCAGAGGCTTCTTTCCATGTGGACGAGTTGGAAAAGAATTGTCTTGCTTTCTGCAAAGTTCTTGCTTTTAACTTTGTTTATCTGCACAGAAGGTTGGTGCTTCGCTTCGTTTTTTCTTCTGTCAGCTCACAGTTCACCTTGTGCTGTTCAGACCTTTCTTATTATTAAAATATGTTTTCCATGTCTCAAACTAAGTTTGCTTTGCTTGTTTCGTTTTCTTTTCTTCCTTCTACACTCAGTGTTCGAACAGGAATTTTCTATTTTGATTCCTCCGTTGAAAGCGCTTTCTCCAAACTGAAAGCGAATGCTTCTCTTCGCAGTTAGCATGGGCTGAAATCCCCCGGCCAAGATCTTGAATTCAGCCGTGGGGTTGCCTAGTTGGTCGCCTTCAGGCGGGTTTACGGTGGGTCTTCTATTATTTATATTAATAACTAAAGAAGGAGTAAGGAAGGTAAAGTAAGGGGATTAAAAGAAACAAAAACATATATTTTTACAAGGGCGCCTGTATTTTTTTGTACGCTGTACTCAATCATACTATAAACCACTAGAGGACTACTCCCAGTTCCTTCTTCGCAAAGGTGATGCACAGGAGTCCGTTCAAGGTGACAGTGACGATTTGGCATCGGCCGAGGCAGACACCGCCCTCTCATGCCATCAGCTGCCTTGTCTGTGCTAATGGGCCATGCCTCGCAGTTTTTTTAATATGCCACTGGGGCACGAACCCTGCCTTCCTCCCCAAGATAGTTTCAGTGTTCCACCCTGAAAATAAAGCAGAATCAATATGGGTCAGAATAATGGACAAAGATTCAAAGGGCATAATAATAGGAGCTTGCTATAGATCGCCAGATTCAGACGGTGAGCAAAATAATCTGTTATACAATGACATTAGAAATGCGTGTAGCAAAGAAGAAGCCATACTAATGGGGGATTTCAACTTCCCCCATATAAAATGTGAAAACCCGGTGGGTAGCACGATAGACGAAATTGAAATGGTGGAAATGACAAATGACTGCTTCCTAACACAATTTGTTAAGGTACCGACTAGAGGGGAGGCATGCCTTGATTTAGTCTTTTCAAATAACAAAGACAGAATAACTAAAAGAGAGAAGTGTTAAAGGGACTAGGAGCTCTTAAAATAAACAAATCCCCTGGGCCGGATGAGATCCTCCCAAGTACTCAATGAAATGAAAGAAGTAATTTACAAACCGCTAACCAAGATCCTGCAACAGTTACTTGACACAGGGGTTGTACCGACAGACTGGTAAATTGCAAACATAATACCGATCGACAAAAAGGGAAACAAAACTGAACCAGGTAACTACAGACCAATAAGCCTGACTTCTATTGTATGCAAACTTATGGAAACTAGAATAAGATCCAAAATGGAAAATTACCTATATGGTAACAGATCGTGTCTAACTAACTTTGAGGATGCAACATCGATAATGGATAATTGCAAAGTATACAACATGGTTTATTTAGATTTCCAGAAAGCTTTTGACAAAGTCCCACATAAAAGATTAATGCTCAAACGGAAAGCGGTAGGGATTCAAGGAAACACATGCACATGGATTCGGGAGTGGTTAACATGTAGAAAACAGAAAGTACTGATTAGAGGAGAAACCTCAGAATGGAGTGTGGTAACCAGCGGTGTACCACAGGGATCAGTATTAGGTCCTCTGCTATTCCTAATCTACATTAATGATTTAGATTCTGGTATAGTAAGCAAACCTGTTAAATTTGCAGACGACACAAAAGTAGGAGGAGTGGCAAACACTGTTGCAGCAGCAAAGGTCATTCAAAATGATCTAGACAAGATTCAGAACTGGGCAGACACATGGCAAATGACATTTAATAGAGAAAAGTGTAAGGTACTGCACGCAGGAAATAAAAATGTACATTATAAATATCATATGGGAGATATTGAAATTGGAGAAGGAATCTATGAAAAAGAAATTGGAGAAGGAATCTATGAAAAAGTTTTTGTTGATTCAGAAATGTCTTCGTCTAGACAGTGTGGGGAAACTAAGGCCAACAAGATGCTCGGATGCATTGTGAAAAGTGTTGAATTTAAATCAAGGGAAGTAATGTTAAAACTGTACAATGCATTAGTATCTTGAATATTGTGTTCAGTTCTGGTCACCTCCTACAAAAATGATATTGCTGTTCTAGAGTGCAAAGAAGAGCGACCAAAATTTTTCCGGGTTTAAAAAGCATGTCACATGCAGACAGACTAAAAGAATTTAATCTATTCAGTCTTGAACAAAGAAGACTACGCGGCGACCTAATTCTAGCATTCAAAATTCTAAAAATTATTGACAATGTCGACCCAAGGGACTTTTTTGACCTGAAAAAAGAAATAAGGA
Organism: Polyodon spathula; assembly: GCF_017654505.1. Taxonomy (NCBI): domain Eukaryota; kingdom Metazoa; phylum Chordata; class Actinopteri; order Acipenseriformes; family Polyodontidae; genus Polyodon; species Polyodon spathula. The sequence continues at coordinate 214,072 of NC_054549.1, forward strand.
CCAGGGGTCACAAATGGAGATTAGACAAAGGGGCACTCAGAACAGAAAATAGGAGGCACTTTTCTACACAGAGAATCGTGAGGGTCTGAAATCAACTCCCCAGTAATGTTGTTGAAGCTGACACCCTGGGATCCTTCAAGAAGCTGCTTGATGAGATTCTGGGATCAATAAGCTACTAACAACCAAACGAGCAAGATGGGCCGAATGGCCTCCTCTCGTTTGTAAACGTTCTTATGTTCTTATGTAAAGCACTGGATCGCCCATACTGCTTTTTACTTGGGATTTACAGTGGTTTGCGCAACCAACCAATCCAATTTTTAAAGCATTTTATAAACCGAAAGAATACTAACACTGCTCTGATTCATAAAACTTCAAAATAAATGAGTCTGTGTGATTTTCTTGATTAATTAAAAGTTGGATGGACACGCAGCTCGTCCAGTGCTCGAACACAAACCACTAGGAGTTTATAACATCTCTGTCCTCCTAAATGTCTCCCTGAGTTTAAGAGTGTGTGCAGAGCAAATATATAAATAAAAGAGTACGTAAATACCTGAACCCTGACAATTAACTGTAATACCCCTGGTGTAATTTACATGCTGACATGCCCGTGTGGACAGCTATACATGGGCCAAACAAAAAGAGCTTTAAAAATGCGTATTGGTGAACGTAAAGCGGAAATTAGAAATTATAACCAAGATAATTATATTATAGGAAAGCCGGACATGGATCTTCCCCACATTCACTCAGATTTGTGGGTGTGGGGAGGGTCACTGTCCCTACTCAGGGTGGCAGTCAAGTTGACCTCCTTCTGTGATGAGAGGCATATTGGATACTTATATTACAAGCACTAGAACCATTTGGACTCAATAAGGAGTTGAATCTGTGACCCCTAATTTAAATCGCAATGACTATATTGTATGTCATGTGATACTCGATGGAGCATACTAACTGAAATATATTGTTACTTTCCAACTTAACTTTTTATCATCTGGGTAATGTGCTAAATGATTGTTGTTCCTTGTGAAATGTGTATTAGACGCTCGAATGTGAAACATTAGAACTATTACGATTAATGTTTAATTGATTTTTATATCTTTGAATCTGAATTGTTAAATGTAATTAAATGTATCTAAAGGTGTGACAATGTATAGATTCTAATAATTGTTGTACATTTGTTAAATGAATAACTTGATTGCAGTTATAGATTAATTGATTGTTTTCTTTTGAGACACACTGGACATCTATAATCCAAATGTTAGTCATTTTGCACATAATGAGGAATGCAATTTGACGCACTTGAACTCTAATTGTAAGAATAATCAAAGTCTATGATAGTTGTACAATGTCTTGAGTTAATTGATTGCTATCCCCCACAAACGTTAGTGCTGATTTTTAACATGTGTGAGTGAATGATCACCTGAAATTTATAATGATTGTTATTGATGCTGTATAGGGGGAGGGGGCTCCTTCCTTGTTCAGTATTTCTATTGTGCTCTGAGGAAGACTTACGGGTCACAACACGTAAACCATTGTTGTGTTAACTGTGGTTTTTAATATGTTTAAATACAGACTATTACTTTTATTGAGAATTCCTTTGGGCTATGGACTTCACTGAAACAGGAGTTGCTGTCTTCATTTCATTATATATAGATATTTTAAATGCCAAATATTGAGCCATTTAACAGGGTCAAACTAGACAACTTTACATTGCTTTTAATTAATGGCAATTGTGCGAATGTGAACCGGGGGTACACTCTTGCCACCACCCTACACTTTACACTGGAACCCTTATAAACAAACCTGTTTAGAATACATTTACACATCCTGCAAAACTTCACGTCTGCCTTTTTTCTACCATATTCCTGAAGTCTTAATAGGCTGATTGCATATTTTTATTGTCTGTTATATTTGTTGACTGATTAATGCTGTACCTTTTAGAATGAAAAAAAAACTTGAATTGGAACAGGAACTGGAAATAAGTAACCCATTTCCTTATTCACAGTTCGTGTCTTAGTTGAAGTAAACTTGTGTCTGTCAGTGGGCGGATCATGCAAGTCTTATCACTTTTTTATCACTCTGTTGTCCGGACTATATATAGGGAAACAGCTCGATACAAGAAACATACCGCTTTCTCTAGCTCTGACACCAGTACACGCCTTGCCTGCACAAGTCAGTTGGGTAAGATATACCATTTATATTTTGAACTTGCAACTGAAATTGTTTATGAATGTGTTATAGGTCCTGTGTGTCATGTAGTGACTTTATGCTGCAGTCTCAGGAAGAGACTCCCTACTTGGAGTGTTTCTTTTTAGCAGATTTCTAGCATCTTTAAACCTCTAAAACGTCACCTTAAATAAAGATAAAAAGTCAATGACTAAAATTTGATGAAATAACATTAAATAAATAACATTTGTGTTTTCAGCATTAACTACAACGATAAAATCAGAACCATAAGTTAGTTCAGCTGAGAACATATCTGGTGTGCTTCTAATCTACACCACCCAGCACAGAGGTACTCAGTTATTTAGTGAGGGTCCAGGGGTACTCAGTTATTTAGTGAGGGTCCAGGGGTGCTCAGTTATTTAGTGAGGGTCCAGGGGTACTCAGTTATTTAGTGAGGGTCCAGGGGTGCTCAGTTATTTAGTGAGGGTCCAGGGGTACTCAGTTATTTAGTGAGGGTCCAGGGGTACTCAGTTATTTAGTGAGGGTCCAGGGGTACTCAGTTATTTAGTGAAGGTCCAGGGGTGCTCAGTTATTTAGTGAGGGTCCAGGGGTACTCAGTTATTTAGTGAGGGTCCAGGGGTACTCAGTTATTTAGTGAGGGTCCAGGGGTGCTCAGTTATTTAGTGAGGGTCCAGGGGTACTCAGTTATTTAGTGAGGGTCCAGGGGTACTCAGTTATTTAGTGAGGGTCCAGGGGTGCTCAGTTATTTAGTGAGGGTCCAGGGGTACTCAGTTATTTAGTGAGGGTCCAGGGGTACTCAGTTATTTAGTGAGGGTCCAGGGGTGCTCAGTTATTTAGTGAGGGTCCAGGGGTGCTCAGTTATTTAGTGAGGGTCCAAGGGTACTCAGTTATTTAGTGAGGGTCCAGGGGTGCTCAGTTATTTAGTGAGGGTCCAGGGGTGCTCAGTTATTTAGTGAGGGTCCAGGGGTACTCAGTTATTTAGTGAGGGTCCAGGGGTACTCAATTATTTAGTAAGCGTCCAGGGGTACTCAGTTATTTAGTGAGGGTCCAGGGGTGCTCAGTTATTTAGTGAGGGTCCAGGGGTACTCAATTATTTAATGAGGGTCCAGGGGTGCTCAGTTATTTAGTGAGGGTCCAGGGGTGCTCAGTTATTTAGTGAGGGTCCAGGGGTACTCAGTTATTTAGTGAGGGTCCAGGGGTGCTCAGTTATTTAGTGAGGGTCCAGGGGTGCTCAGTTATTTAGTGAGGGTCCAGGGGTGCTCAGTTATTTAGTGAGGGTCCAGGGGTACTCAATTATTTAATGAGGGTCCAGGGGTGCTCAGTTATTTAGTGAGGGTCCAGGGGTACTCAGTTATTTAGTGAGGGTCCAGGGGTGCTCAGTTATTTAGTGAGGGTCCAGGGGTGCTCAGTTATTTAGTGAGGGTCCAGGGGTGCTCAGTTATTTAGTGAGGGTCCAGGGGTGCTCAGTTATTTAGTGAGGGTCCAGGGGTACTCAGTTATTTAGTGAGGGTCCAGGGGTGCTCAGTTATTTAGTGAGGGTCCAGGGGTACTCAGTTATTTTAGTGAAGGTCCAATTCTTGGACAGCAAGGCCGAAGTCCGGAGCACATTGTCACTCTGGCTCCCACACCCATACCAGCAAACAAACACAGAGCCACACAAATATCGTTTTTACACATGCTGTTGGTTTGAGAATTCTTAAGAACATAAGAACATAAGAAAGTTTACAAACGAGAGGAGGCCATTCGGCCCATCTTGCTCGTTTGGTTGTTAGTAGCTTATTGATCCCAAAATCTCATCAAGCAGCTTCTTGAAGGATCCCAGGGTGTCAGCTTCAACAACATTACTGGGGAGTTGATTCCAGACCCTCACAATTCTCTGTGTAAAAAAGTGTCTCCTATTTTCTGTTCTGAATGCCCCTTTTTCTAAACTCCATTTGTGACCCCTGGTCCTTGTTTCTTTTTTCAGGCTGAAAAAGTCCCTTGGGTCGACACTGTCAATACCTTTTAGAATTTTGAATGCTTGAATTAGGTCGCCACGTAGTCTTCTTTGTTCAAGACTGAACAGATTCAATTCTTTTAGCCTGTCTGCATATGACATGCCTTTTAAGCCCGGAATAATTCTGGTCGCTCTTCTTTGCACTCTTTCTAGAGCAGCAATATCTTTTTTATAGCGAGGTGACCAGAACTGCACACAATATTCAAGATGAGGTCTTACAAGTGCATTGTACAGTTTTAACATTACTTCCCTTGATTTAAATTCAACACTTTTCACAATGTATCCGAGCATCTTGTTAGCCTTTTTTATAGCTTCCCCACATTGTCTAGATGAAGACATTTCTGAGTCAACAAAAACTCCTAGGTCTTTTTCATAGATTCCTTCTCCAATTTCAATATCTCCCATATGATATTTATAATGTACATTTTTATTTCCTGCGTGCAGTACCTTACACTTTTCTCTATTAAATGTCATTTGCCATGTGTCTGCCCAGTTCTGAATCTTGTCTAGATCATTTTGAATGACCTTTGCTGCTGCAACAGTGTTTGCCACTCCTCCTACTTTTGTGTCGTCTGCAAATTTAACAAGTTTGCTTACTATACCAGAATCTAAATCATTAATGTAGATTAGGAATAGCAGAGGACCTAATACTGATCCCTGTGGTACACCACTGGTTACCACACTCCATTCTGAGGTTTTTCCTCTAATCAGTACTTTCTGTTTTCTACATGTTAACCACTCCCTAATCCATGTACATGTGTTTCCTTGAATTCCAACTGCGTTCAGTTTGAGAATTAATCTTTTGTGCGGGACTTTGTCAAAAGCTTTCTGGAAATCTAAATAAACCATGTCATATGCTTTGCAATTATCCATTATCGATGTTGCATCCTCAAAAAAATCAAGCAAGTTAGTTAGACACGATCTCCCTTTCCTAAAACCATGTTGACTGTCTCCCAGTACCCTGTTACCATATAGGTAATTTTCCATTTTGGATCTTATTATAGTTTCCATAAGTTTGCATATAATAGAAGTCAGGCTTACTGGTCTGTAGTTACCTGGTTCAGTTTTGTTTCCCTTTTTGTGGATCGGTATTACGTTTGCAATTTTCCAGTCTGTCGGTACCACCCCTGTGTCAAGAGACTGCTGCATGATCTTGGTTAGCGGTTTGTAAATTACTTCTTTCATTTCTTTGAGTACTACTGGGAGGATCTCATCCGGCCCAGGGGATTTGTTTATTTTAAGAGCTCCTAGTCCCTTTAACACTTCTGCCTCAGTTATGCTAAAGTTATTTAAAACTGGATAGGAACTGGATGACATGTGGGGCATGTTGTCAGTATCTTCCTTTGTAAAAACTTGTGAAAAGTAATCATTTAACATATTTGCTATTTTTTTTTCTTCCTCTACGATTTTGCCATTTGTATCTCTTAAACATTTAATCTCCTCTTTGAATGTTCTCTTGCTGTTGTAATATTGGAAAAACATTTTGGAATTGGTTTTAGCTCCCTTAGCAATGTTCATTTCTATTTCTCTCTTGGCCTTTCTAACTTCCTTTTTGACTTGCGTTTGCAGTTCCGTGTACTCTTTCTGCGTACTTTCTTTTTGGTCCTTTTTTAATGCTCTGTAAAGTGCCTTTTTTCGCTGAATATTTTTTTTAATTGATCTATTAAACCATTTTGGCAATTTAGTTTTACATTTAGATTTGTCTACTTTAGGGATGTAATTGTTTTGCGCCTCTAGTACTACATTTTTGAAGAACAACCATCCTTCTTCTGTGGGTGTTTTCTCTATTTTACTCCAATCTACTTCTGTTAGTCTCTGTTTCATACCTTCATAGTTTGCTTTTCTAAAATTGTAAACCTTAACTTTAGTCTTTACTTTTGGGGATTTAAAAAACACTTCAAATGAGACCATGTTATGGTCTGAGTTTGCCAGTGGTTCTCTGACCTCTGTTTTAGTTATTCTATCTTCGTTATTTGAAAAGACTAAATCAAGGCATGCCTCCCCTCTAGTGGGTGCCTTCACAAATTGTGTTAGGAAGCAGTCATTTGTCATTTCCACCATTTCTATTTCATCCTTCGCGATACCCACCGGGTTTTCCCATTTTATTTGGGGGAAGTTGAAATCCCCCATTAGTATGGCTTCTCCTTTGCTACACACATTTCTAATGTCATTGTATAACAGATTATTGTGCTCACCGTCTGAATCTGGCGGTCTATAGCATGCTCCTATTATTATGCCTTTTGAATTTTTGTCTGTTATTCTGACCCATATTGATTCGGTTTTATTTTCTTTGTCCAGGTTTAACATCTGGGCTTCAAGACTGTTTCTTATGTATAGCGCTACCCCTCCTCCTCTTCTGTCCTGCCTGTCTTTCCTATACAGTGTATACCCACAAATATTATATTCGTCCCCATCACTCTCAGACAACCAAGTTTCAGTAACACCTATCACATCATAGTTACCTGTTAGTGCAGTAGCTTCAAGTTCTAGAATTTTGTTTCTGATACTTCTAGCATTTAGATAAATACATTTAATGGTTGTCTTACCTGAGTTGTTGTTCTTGTTTTGATGCGGTCTCCCTTCTGTTTTTTTGTTGATTTCTCCCCCCTTCCTTTCTAGTTTAAATGCTTCCGAACCTGCTCACTAGGTTTAAAGGAGTTTTTATGGGAAAATCTAAACTGTCTCATTTTTATTAGTCTGCCTTCTTTACTGACTTGTTACTGCAGGAGTTCTTTCCCTGCCATAACCATAACATTGCATAACTATTGTATTCTTCCATGGGTCTGTGTTAGCTGAGCCAAACATTGTGTTTCACCATTGCAAAGACAAAGCTAATTATAGCAGACAAAAGAAAAAAACAGAACTGAAAAATCACTGTGCTTTCTCTTTCAAGTGAACTAAAAATAAAAACATCTGATAATAATACAGTAATCTTCCATTCCGTGCATTTTTAATGGGCTGATCCTCTCAGTAAGTGGGAGAAGCGAAGGGTCCTCAAGGGCACGAGTTACAGGTGAGCTCAGCAAGAGCAATACAGAGATCTACACCAGCCACAACACAACACTGATATTAATATTAATACAGTTCATCCTGGAGAATGAATATCCACACACATGATGTAATCTGCAGGTACTTTAATCACCAATACAATCAGCATACTCATTGCTCACAAATAGCACTTTTTGGTGGATAGTGGAATGATACGATATTTGTTGTGGCTGGGGTTCTGTCCATTGTGCTAGCATTTGCAAAGTGAAGTTTCGTACACGAGTAGTGCAGTATGATATAATATTGTGTGCTTTCCCTCAGTCAACAGTACCAACAGTAACACAAAGCACGTTAACTCGTATGTGTTTTACAAATATAATATGTTACCGGTAATGGTTTATAATGGGCTTGGTTAAATCACAACAATGGGTTCTGCAGCACCGGTCTTTGTCATTGTTTTCTTGGTCTTGTGAAGCGCAATTTTCTGAACTTGTGTTGTAATGACCCTTAGGGGGTAAAGCAGAAGACACACGTGTTGCAGGGTACTGAACAGGTCCCTGTTTGGGACAGGACCACACCACAAAACCTCCTTCTGTCTCTCCCAAGCCCCATTCGCTTCCAGTCTCCCACACCCATAGATTGTCATGACTTGGCGATCTGGTCAAACTGTTCTGGCGGTCTGCCTATTGAGTTCCCCTGACCTAGTAGGTTGTGGAATAAACAGAATGAGAGCAGTAAAGTAACAGAAGTGTGTTTATTCCTCCATCTTCTAACACACGAAGCAGAGCCACCCAACTACAAAACATCCTCTTGGCAGTATTAACTCTCAACTATTCAGACTGTGCCAATGTTTTCTAGAAAAATGGGGATCATGAAATCTTTGCTGAAGACAAATTCATAGCAAAACTTCCATCTAGTATGACTTGAGAACAGCCACAGGAGGGACGATAATTCTTACCACTAAATTTCACAGAGAAACTACAGACATTCTATATATAGCTGATACAGTTTTTTAGGGTATTCCTGTGCATAAACTGCATAAAAAGCATCAGCTTTAAATATGTATGTCACCCTGACCCTTTGCCAACTGATCAAGCAGGGAACAAAAGTTTTAAAGCACACAAATTCACTCTCAGACTGTTGTAAAGTGAAAAAAGAGGACAAAGCAAATGAATCATCCAAAGAAATAGGCAATGAGCTCATTTTAAATGTAATAATAATAATACTGTCCTTGTTGGCTGCTTTGCTGTGAATTCCTCTATGAACAGGTAAGTTCATTTTTAATGGACTGTTCAGTTTATCAGTTTACTGTCCCTTGGAATGTAAATAATGCACTTGATGCCTAAGCCATCTTTATATATGTTGAAGTAGGCAAGATAAAGTCAGTGATGATTTTGTGAGGTATGCAGTCTGTACAGTTGACATTATCAAAGCTCTGTTAGCCCACTCGCAAATGCCACTGTCTGAGGTGGATTTTCAGGATCCTTTGTGGGTTGGGGAGGGAAGGGGGTTGCCACCTGGGGAGGGATGGAGGGATGGGGGAAAGGAGAGGGTGAAGGGAAGTGGGGGATTGATGTTCTTTGTTGCCTTGTTGTATTGTTTTTAATTTCTCATTAACCCTTTGCAGTCCATTTATTCACCGCTTGTCAGGCGCGTCAGGTCCAATTTATTTTCACATGCTCTGTATAAAATTTTTTTTTTTCGAGTAATACAGGTTTAAAATGCATTGCATGGCAAAATAACATCAGTACTGCATCTCCGAGCCAAGCCCCACCCCTTGTTCGCTGTATTTTTCACATACCTCTTTATAGACATGCATACTGATAAATCCTCTCCCTCTAGCTCTATTGCTCACACACACACACACACACACACACACTTTTTTTTCAGCTCATTCAGCTGCTATCGGTCTCACTTGGCCACATTATGGTTTTCTCGGCAAATGGCGAAAAATAAATACATTGTTTTGACTACGGGTTTTTGTTGGTTATTTATGGTGACTGCAACACATTCTTCTTCCATCTTCAAAGCAAGAGCCATGCAGCAGCTCGCACCTGATCCATAATGATTTGTGTTGTTTCTATCCACATTTAAAAGGACAGTGGGAATCGCTTTGTTTTTTTGCAGCCAAAGTATGTTCAAGTGCAAAAGATAGTATTGAATTCCATACGTTCTATTTTTTAGGCTGAAAAACACAGCTGAAAACCCTATAGTGTGACAAACCCTTTAGTCTGATCCAGGGAAGGACTTTTTAAAAGCTGGTTTGCAATACAAGGGTGCAGCAGACTCCATACTCACAGAAAGAAAGCACCGAAGCACAGTTACCTGATGCCAATGAGGTGGGAAAGACGATGGACTGACACCACTATTTATCCCAGATCAGTGTCATCACCAGAAGGGGCTGGTCCCCGGTGACTTTAGCATTGACCACTTTGTAACGTAGCCTATTGCAGAGCATACCCCAAAAGCAGAGGCCTGTCATGCATTGCTGTGAGATGATTACACATTTAATGAAAACATGCCATATTGAGCCAATGACTTTCAACAATATTATAAATTACTATGCTGTGATTCATTTTTTAATGGACTGTAGTTTATTAACTATCCATTACTAATTATTTAGTTATAGCTAAGTATTACCTGTGAAAATATTTGCATATATGGATTATTTATTTGTAAATATCTGTTTCTTTCAGATCAAATTGGCAACATGGGAATTGTTATAGGGATCGTTGTTGATGTGGCAGTGACAGCAGCAGCTGCAGCCATAGAAGCTGCAGCAGCTGCAGCTGCAGAAGCTGCAGCAGTAGCTGCAGAAGCTGCAGCAGCAGCTGCAGAAGCTGCAGCAGCAGCCGCAGAAGCTGCAGCAACTGCAGCAGCAGAAACTGCAGAAGCTGCAGCAGAAGCAGCTGCAGCAGCAGCAGAAGAAGCAGCTGCAGCAGCAGCAGAAGAAGCAGCAGGGATAGCAGCAGAAGAAGCAGCAGAAGAAGCAGCTGCAGCAGCAGCAGAAGAAGCAGCAGAAGGTGCCATTGGAAGTGGAGTAGAAACTGGGGAGCAAGTTTTACGTTCTCTGGCCAAATTTAGTAAAATGATAAAAGAGTTATTTGCAATTGATGCTGTTTTCAAAGTTGCAAAAGAAATTCTACACTGCCTCTGTTATGATTCTGGTGCACTTCAAAGATATCAGAGACTGGAAAAATCTCTAGATTTATTATCAAAACTGGAGCACAAGATGGAAGCAATCGTGCAGTGGCTAGAGTTCCATAAGAATGACACAGTGACACTTGAAGGAATTGATGTCCACTTGGAGTCAGGAATTCTAGCCAGTTTCATGAAACCGCTTTCAACGGTACATTTTCTTACTGTTTTATTCTGGTTTGTGAGGCATGTGGCTTTCTATTTAACAATAAGTACAAAAGGTATAACTGCTGTATTGAAATAATATTTGAACTATACAGACATCCCTGAATTAAAATAGCTGAATACCACCAACAGCTCAAAGGTACAAGGTACCATATGGAGCAATGGAGCTATCAATTTGTTAGTTTGTTCACTAATTTGTCAAATCACCCAGCAATTCATCCATTAATTTGTCAATTCATCAAGTCATTTATTAATTTGTCCATTGAGTTATCAACTCATACATACATTTGTCAGTTAATCTAATAATTATTTCACTTATTTGTCAATTTATTAATATGAAACCTGAAAATTAACAGATGAACAGGTTAACAGACAAACTACCATATCAACTTCCAACTGTCAAGCTTGCACAGCGTAAAGGAATATCCGCTAGAAAGTGTCCTGAGGGCATCAGATGATTCGATGGCATTTCCCAAGCACACACACCTTTCACATCCAGAGCTCGGCAGCTCTCCGAAACCAAGCCACCCTCACACTAACTTAACCCCAACCTTAACCAACCCCAGCCCTAAAACCTAACCAAATCCAACCTGAAACAACACTGCTTAAGCCAGTAATATTGCAGTTTACTAGATAGCAGACTCAATTAACAATCCACACTTAGGGGAAGAGCAGTAGCTCAACTAAACACACACACAACCAACACCCAGCAAATTTCTTAGTTACTGATTGATCTAAAATACTGTTAACTTTAGGTAAGCAAGTCATTATTAGTTGGCATTTCAAGTTAGTAGACAAATGTATTACTTTTGCTAGTTACTGTTGTCAAAAAATTTTGTTTTCATCAGTCTCAAATAATGTTTTAGGATGTTATTTACCTTTTTTCTTATTCCTTGACTGTAAAATAAAGTGTTTCAGAATATATATGAAGTGTTGACAAAAACCATTGATGAATTATAGTTTAGCTCAAATATATTGATGGAAAAAGTATGGCTACAATGCAACTCAAACCTGAGCACTCTGCTAATCAGCTCACTAATCTATTTAATTGCCAAAAGGTGGCTTTAAGTGCAAGGCTCTAGCAGACCATTTCACGTTATCTAATTTGGTTCTTTCAGGCTGTGGGAATGTTACAGACACTCGCAACAGGAGTCAGCAACCAGAACCTGAAGAATGAACCGGTTAAAGACGCACAGCTTACAAAGTTAAACAGAAGCCTGATTCGTGTTGTGGCAACACTTGAGCCATTGGCCTCATTCAAGGAGGAAAAGAGTAAGAAATTGCCTGTGCTGACATCACTTCCAATCAGCATGGAGGAAGTGAAGGAATGGAAGGATGACCTCGGCGGGGAAAAGGATGTCAATATTCAATCTCTTTTAGATCATGTTATGTACCAATATCGTCTCTGTCATCCTATGCTACTTAAATAAGCATTATTTAGCAGTGCAACACAACAGCATGATTTTTTTATTAAATGCCTACATTTCTGTACCATGGCTATGGCTGTGGCCATAGCTGAAAGTGTCATATTCGCTTTATGTTGCAATTTTTCATTAATAGTACCACCACTTTACTCTTGATTAAGAGTCTTCTACTAAGTTCCTAACACATGGGAACAAGTAATACACACACAACTTTACTTAACCGTTAAAGAGCCACTATCACTGTTCCTAGAAAATGTTGTTCTATTGCCAATGTGTTGGTATGACTTCAGAAGTAAAGCATGTTAATTTTTTTTTCCTTTCCCTGTTAAAATTCTGACCATTTCTAACACCGTAAAGTTTAATCTCTACCACAAAGAGGGCAGCTCCATAAAAATAGAATGGCCAAACGGTAGATGAGGACATGGCATGTGCTCACTGCAGGGAAAGCCATATAAACTGCAAGGAGTTTTAATTCAGGAAGGGAAAGCTCCAAATGTTAATCACGTCAATCTGTGGAACTGATCAAAATAACGATGAAATAATCAACACACAGCAAGTTGGCCTCTTTAAAATAACTAGCCTACAGGAGGCACTCTCACAGCCCCTGTCAAGTGCAATTCTAATGGGTGTGCTTCTAACTTGTCCTCTGAGTCTGTGTCAAATACAGGAACTATGTCATCTAGAGGCACTCACAGACACAAAGTGATGTGTATCTTCACTGGTATTCTGTTGATAACGGACTTGTACATTCAACACTCATCTCTTGCTCATTGCCGTCAGCCATATTTTTAAGCTAACAGTTGATGCTTGCATGTGTCCTCCTTCTTAATATTGACAGAGAAGGACCTTGCATTTTTCAAATGTGCATTTTGCCTACAGTTGTGTTCACAAACCTTTGATTTGCCCTCATGCCCTTTTATTTGTGTCTGTTTTTGCTTAATAAAAGTCTTTTGTTTAACTACAACCTGTCACTGACCACTGCTGTCGTTCTGTCACAATGACACATTTTCAATATTTATTTACCAAGTCAATGTTTTTACCATGTTTTAGCCCAATAAAGCTCCACAGTTTTGTAAATTATGACCCACACTTCCCTTTAGAAATGTAGTCATTTTTGACATTTTCTCTGGAGCCTTTTTATGGGGTCAGAAATCAGTGAAGTTCATAGACTTTTACTAAAGGTGGTTGTAGCAGGGAGATATCTGTGCTGACTCTGCTGGCACGTTCACAGGGCTGCAGGAAGAGGGCGGCAGTCGCCCAACAACCGCCTGTGAGTCATAGCAGTGACATGGGGAGGTGGGAAAGTGGGTGTGTGGACTTTCCCCCTCTCTGAATGGCTGAGAGGCGAGTCTTGGGAGATTGTTGGTCCTTTAAAATAACGCTCTGCTGTTTCCTCAGGTCTGCCCTTATAGACGCGCTGACAGTGTGGAAACGCTTGTTGCGGACGGAGAACCAACCGGGAGAGAAAAAGACACGAAAGTGTCACAGCGAGACAGTGAGGGCGGGGAACCCTTGGGCAGACCCCTTAAAAATATAACAGAGCAGGCTAGGTAGCCGGCAGCGTAGGACGGAGATCCGGGTCGCACGGGCAGCGGCGACCGGGATATTGCTGCAGAGTTCAGCACCTTTTATTTGTAGTTTTGTTATTGTGTTATTTTGTCCCTTGTTATTTTTGCCTTCTGTTTTCATTATTATTTCTTTAAGCACTTGCAAGGGTGCCGGTATTGTGTACCATCGCTTGGTATGCCTGTGGTTCTGTTTACCATTGTTGGTAAATCAGACCACAGACCCACAGCGCCATCTGCGGGTAAACTTAAAAATAGCACCCTGAAAATAAAACTGGGCACCTGTGCGGTGTTGCCAAATCCACCTGTCTGTCTCCTGTGTCAGTGAATTACCCACCACCCTTCCACAGTGGTGTATCAGAATATATTAATAACTGAGCACCTGTGATCACAACCATAAGGATATTCATTGCTACAGCCTGCAGTTTACTCTTTATGACGTTTTTCAAACTGGTTCTGTAATATGCGGATCTACCCTAGCAATGATTGTTCTTAGTTTCTTAACAGAATGATGGTTTCAGTGCCCTATTATAGCAATCTTTAAGTCAAGTGCATGCAGTTCTATATTTCTAAAAACAAATAAATAAGAAACACACCTGACTCTTGTGGTGCAGACTCAGATATCTGCAAAGTAAGGTGTCAAGTACTAAATTACAGCTGTTATTTGGAATTTAATTACTATTCATTCATGTGGCTAATAACTTAAGCCACTGGTTGCAATTAACAAAATACAATGCATTACATAAACTGCAACATTGTTAGTTACAGAATGTGATAACTTACATAGTACAATATTATGTTAAAGATACAAAGAGTTGATAAAACATCAGGGGGGTTCATTATTTAGGTCTGATTTTGATTATACATATAGTATTTAAATATTTGAGGAAAATTTTAATCTGAAAAATAATTGGATTTAACACAGAGCAATAACCTGTAGGGGGAGCACTCAGGTCTATAGTTATGCATTGTCAGTCCCTCAACTGGGCCATTTAAATTTGATTCACAAACATGCTGCTCACATTGAAAGTGAAATATGACATTTTTCATTAATTATATGGCTTATGTGGGCATTTATAGCCTGAAAAATCACACTACCAGCTAATTTGTGGAAAACGCTTTTAATATAAGGTCAGTATCAACATGGATGCCCCTCCTACAGGCTGTGCGTTTAGTATAAGGTCAGTATCATATTTAGTAACAAAACTATGCTAAACTTTACTATTAAAGAATAGCATAGTTTCAAAAGCGGCATATATTACTGCAAGGAATACAACTGTCACGTTTACGAAGAATATGGCATTTATGTTAATGTATTGTATGCAAACAACATGAGAGATTTTTTTTTAATTCCCAACCAGAGTACACGACACAATTGCTTTCTAAAACTAAATTTCGTCTGGCTACTTGTGGTTAATTTTCTTCACCCTATCCTAATTTAAAAACCACAACCCTAAACCTAGAACCTTTATTTAAAATAAACATAATTGTTTGTGTAACAATAAATGTTAATGCTTAAGACAAGCACACACAACGATGTACTGAAGATGCTATTTTTTTTTTAACTGGCAGAGGCAGGCCTGTGTTTTGCCACGTCCAAACTGTAAGTTACAGCTATACTAATACTAAAATGTAAAAATACGACCTTGTCATGTGTAATACGGCAGGAAAGGGGTTACATTTTCCCTGCCCAAAAACACGGCCAAAGGCACATTTGGTTGTTTTGTTGGTTCATTGTTTTATTGTTAATTATCCCCTGCATCCTCTTGTGAGGGTTTTATGACAGGTAGTCAACTTAGCTGTCCTGCCTTGTAGTCAGGGACCTGTTAATGTGTAGTCAGAGCTCCAAAACAGAGCACGGTGTTTATTTTGTGTTTGTTTATTTTTCCTTGGTATGTCATTAAAAATCATGTGTTAACGTGGCTTAAAATTCCATTTCTGTGACTGGGTCTACGTTTTTAAAGGGGCAACGAACAGTGTGAGTTGCAGCACAGTTACATATGGGTTTAGAAGTGGGATAGAACAATAACAGGCGACTGTACTTCAATTCTTCTACATCCAGGCACACACTTACCCAGACGGGCTCTTTACACTGCAACCCTGATCAGACTGGCTGCTCTCTTTAAATACCCTGCGCCTGGCTCTAATTTACAATGATAGCCAGGTGCAGGGGATAATTAACAATAAAACAATAAACCAATTAAACAAACAAATGTGCCTGTGACCTTGTTTTGGGGCAGGGATGTTCTTAACACAAGGCTTGATAAGATCCTATCATAACTGTAATGAACATATAATAAAACTAGAACCTTGATAACAACAAAACTGTTAAAAAAAAAAAAAATGTCTCAGAGTTCTCATGTGGTTGAGATTTTATAGCCTCGCTTCACTGGACCATCCTTTGAATTTGACCCTAGTTTCATCTACAGCTTGTTGCTTTGTTGGGGAGTAATGCTTCTGGAAATTGCTTTTTAGTTTTTCAATGAATGGTCTAATTTTGTAAAGCTTGTCATGGTTTATGTCATTTCTCTCAGACATGACTGAATTATCATTCAGGTGTGTGTGTGTGTGTGTGTGTGTGTGTGTGTGTGTGTGTGTGTGTGTGTGTGTGTGTGTGAAGCCAGCTAAGGCTGTTTACTGACAGAAGTGATGAAGTGTAGTGACTCAGCTCAGGGTGGGATGAATAACAGTCATGGTAGGAAGGAGTTTTTTTCCACTGCCATGAGTATGTTGATGGCAGTGAACACCTACAGAAGAATATACCCACACAAAAGCAAACGTGATGGGTATCATTTGTTACTACTGATTCCAAAATATTGCATTTATAATGCAGTACTAAGATTTTTTTTGTAAGGGCATTATGGTATAAAATCATTTGATGGAAGATTAAAGTTTGCATAAAAAATGCAGTGGAACAAAAATGCTGAAAATAAGAAACCAAAATACATTTTGCGATATACAGTAAAAATACCCAGCATTTACAGTGTACTCTAATGAAACCATTTACTGTAACACTACTAAATTGTTATAATTTCAGAAATGTTCTAACTGTCTTACTCCAGACATTATTTCACACATGAAACTGTAAAAAAAAAAAAAAAAAAAAAAAAAAAACTGTGGAAAAAACTACCCTATAATATTGATTTGACGATGTTGCATGAAGACTAGAAAACACACGTTCTGAAAAATTTCACTGACTGCTTCTGTCTGTGGCGTCTTTTATTTAGTGAGATTCAAATTTTGTCCACTAGAGGGCAACCCAAATAAATACTAAACGCAGTGGTTTTAATAAAAAAAAAAAAAAACACGACACATTCACAGGAAAAAATTAAGAATCTGTGGTTCCATAGTGTACCCACTTAGACGCAAAGTTAAATATGGTCCTATGCTTAAAACAGCACAGCTTTTGTCCCATAATTTTAAATGAAAAAATCCAAAGATAATTGCATTTGAACTTACTTTTCCACTGTCAAACTGTCACTGCATTTTGTTGATGAAGAGGGATGGAGGGATGTGTGGTGGAGGTGATGAGATGAAGAGGGATGTGTGGTGGAGGTGAGGAGGAAAGAGATGTGGCGGAGGTGAGGAGATGAAGAGGGATGGAGGGATGTGTGGTGGAGGTGAGGAGGGAAGGTATGGTGGATGTGAGAAGGGAGTAGGTGTGGTGGAGGTGAGGAGATGAAGAGGTGTGGTGGCGGTGAGGACACGAAGAGGTGTGGTGGAGGTGAGGACATGTGGAGGTGTGATGGAGGTGAGGAAGTGTGGTGGAGGGGAGTAGGGAGGAGGTGTGGAGGAGGTGAGGAGTGATGGGTGTGGAGGTGTGGTTTAGGTGAGGAGGTGAGAATGTGTGGTGGAGGGGAGGAGGGGTGGAGGGTTGTGTTGTGGAGGTGTTGTGTTGTGTGAGGAGGGAGGGAGGAAGTATGGAGATGTGAAGGAGGTGAGGAGGTGTGGTGGAGATGAGGTGAGGAGGTGTGGAGAAGGCAGGAGGTGTGGAGATGTGGTGGTGAGGAGGTGAGGAGGGAGGGAGTTGTGGTGGAGGTGAAGAGGGAGGAGGTGTGGTGGTGTGGTGGTGAGGAGGTGAGGGAGGTGTGGGAGGAGGTGTGGTGGAGGTGAGGATGGAGGAGGTGTGGTGGGGAGGAAGGTGGAGGTGTGGTGGTGTGGTGGTGAGGAGGTGAGGGAGGAGGTGTGGTGGAGGTGAAGATTGAGGAGGTGTGGTGGTGATGTGGTGAGAAGAGAGGAGGTGTGGTGGTGAGGAAGTGAGGGAGGGGTTGTGGTGGAGAGGAGGGAGGTGTGGAGGTGAGGAGGTGAGAGAGGTGAGGGAGGAGGTGTGGTGAAGGTGAGTAGGGAGGATGTGTGGTGGAGTGGTAAGGTAAGAGGAGGTCTGGAGGTGTGGTGGGGAGGAAGTAAGGGAGGATTTGTGAAGGTGTGATGGCAGTGAGGGGGAGAGGGTTGTGTGGTGGAGGGAAGGAGGGGAGGAGGTATGGTGGAAGAGAGGTGATGAGGTGTGGTGGTGTGGTGGAGGGGAGGCGGGAGGAGGTGTGGTAGTATAATAGAGGGGAGGAGGAATGCAGGGTTGTGTAGTAGAGGAGGTTAGGTGAGATTTCCATGAAGATCTGTTTCCAGTGCTTGCAGGTCTGGAAGCCACGCTGGAGAGAAGAGATTTGTGGGAGTAGGTCCAGCTACTGCTGGAGGAAGCTTTCCCATTGGAGGTAGTCAGAGTGGGTCTGGAAGGAAGACTTCCACCCGTATGTGGTCTGAGTGAGACAGGAGTCTGGTTACAATGAGCACAAATGCACAATGGAGCAGAGACAGGAGGATAGGATAAGCCAATCACAAAGTCCACCCTAAGACCATGTAGACCCTGCCAGCACACACAGTTCAGTCCCCACTCCCCAGTACTCACAGACTCGAATGCCATGGTCCTGATTATTCAAGTCCTGCTGATGATGATTCAAGTATATTTCCAAGTTCTGATGACAGAATTCCATAGCAACATCCTGGTAGTTAAAGACCCTGGGGATACAAGTCTGTCCAATCCCTGATAGTTACATTTCAAGTATAAATACCTAGGACCACACAAACCCTCACCTGGTGTCTTGCAGCTCCGTTGGTGCAACATAGAAGCTGAAGTCTGCACTCCAGCCCTGCCGGGGGTCGCAGGTCCCAGAGGTAATCATCCACTTGTGGGGGCAGCTGTACCCAGGCAGCCCCACACTGGACACACACTGTCAGCCTCTTTGTGAAGCCACTGTGAGGTGCCCGGTATGCCTCAACAACATGGTTAAAACAGGACTACCTTTTATCTCGTCTCAAAGCACTGCCTGAAAAGACACGACTGAATGTGAAGCTGCTGACACGGGGCGCTTCAACTGAACATGTCACTCGCCTGGAAAGAAGGAACCTCCCCTTTTCCTGAGGTCAGGGGTTTCCATGGCAACAGCACACTGGTGTTGAGGGAAAATCTGTAAACTGAGGGGCTTGCATTGGCATCCAACTTGGAGACGTCCACAGTGAGAAGAGGATCTGGGGAAACATACAACCCTGAAAACTTACTGTAATCATACAGACATGCAGAGTGTGCATGGCAATGCAGATTGATAACAAGGAGCTGTGCCCAGTAAAGGGAGGGCCTGGGGGCTGAAAATACATGGGCTTTAACATAACATATACATGAGCAGCCTTTCAGTCCTCCAGAACGCTGACCCCAGGAGGGACAGGCCTGCTCTGGTTCCTCTTCTTGTCCGAGGGACAGGTGCGGATGTTGTCATGAAGGGGGTGGGGCTTCTGCTGGAACAGCCCTGCCAGGGATCAAAGGTGATGGGTCAGCGAGACAGAATAACCCCTGAAACAGGGAAGCCAAGGTTCATTTCTCACAACAATCCCTGTGCTACACTGAAGACCTGGATTTCATTTCAATTAAAGATAAGTCTGGATGTTGGTGTCAGGGATGAACAGCAGAGGAGCTCAGCTCGTAGGACAGAGATGAGTGGAGAGTCCAGCCAAAACCAGCAAGATTGCTCCGTACATACCTGGGGAGAGACAGAGAGAGAGGGGAATCACTCATGCACCTGGGGAGAGGCAGAGAGAGAGGGGAATCACTCACGCACCTGGGGAGAGACAAAGAGAGAGGGAGTCTCTCACACACCTGGGGAGAGACAGAGAGAGAGATAGGGGGGAGTCACTCACACAACTGGGGAGAGACAGAGAGAGAGGGAGTCTCTCACACACCTGGGTAGAGACAGAGAGAGAGAGATAGGGGGGAGTCACTCACACACCTGGGGAGAGACAGAGAGAGAGGGAAGTCACTCACACACCTGGGGAGAGGCAGAGAGAGAGAAAGCGGAGTCACTCACACACCTGGGGAAAGGCAGAGAGAGAGCGGAGTCACTCACACACCTGGGGAGAGACAGAGAGAGCGCGGAGTCAATCACACACCTGGGGAGAGGCAGAGAGAGAGAGCGCAGTCACTCACACACCTGGAGAGAGACAGAGAGGGGGGGGGGGGGGGGGTCACTCACACACCTGGGGAGACACAGAGAGAGAGGAGAATCACTCACAAACCTGGGGAGAGACAGAGAGAGGGGAGAGTCACTCACACACCTGGGGAGAGGCAGAGAGAGAGAGGGGGGAGTCTCTCACACACCTGGGGAGAGGCAGAGAGAGAGATAGGGGAATCACTCACACACCTGGGGAGAGGCAGAGAGAGAGGGGGAGTCTCTCACACACCTGGCAAGAGGCAGAGGGGGGGGGGGGGAGACCATGAGAGGAACACTGACTAGGTTTGGGATGCACACTTACCCACAATGACAGGAAGAGCCACCCAGCGCTGCAGCGCCCCCAGTATGTGGGAGCTGATGAAACCTAGACTGTGCTGCTCCAACTGGGATGGGACATTTTCCAAAACCACGGAGTGAAGCAGAATATCCTCTGCAACACCTGGAGGGTGGGAAGAACAGTCTGTTACAGAACACAAAACACGGGGCAGTGCACCTGGCTCCTCCTCCACACACAGCAGGGGTGTCATCATCCAGGTAGGGCAGATGGGCGTGGTCTTGCGGGTGCTGGGGAGGGCTATTCTGCATGTGGCCATTGTCGTGCATTGAAGGGTGAAGGTTGATTGGTGGCTGAGACCTCACCTGAACCTGGGACAGGCACAGCTTCTTCCTCACGCACTGGGCAGGGCAGCTGAGAGAAAGGAAGCACAGTCACTAACTTGCCATTGATAGGCACCCCAAACACAAGCATGACAGGCACCCCAAACACCCAGGCATTGACAGGCACCACAGAAACAGACATTTCTGAATCCCTTGGCTATTACCTGTCAGTGGCTCTGTCCTGTAGAAATATGTTGACATGAATGAATAAATACAAAATGGTCAGTTTTGCTAAGTAAAATGAGGTCAGATATCACTGCTGTTAAGTGTAAATGATTCTGAGGCAACACCATATATCTAACCCTGTAGAACAGTACACAGCAATGCTGCTTCTTGTGTTGAGTGGATTGTCCAATGCTGTCAGAAATTCATCCACAACTCCAAACAGCCAAAGAGCAGGGTGCTGTCCACTTCCTGTTAACGAGCCTTCACTCCCTTCTGACAAGCTTGTTACCAGGGCTGCGGAACACTCACAGACACATAGAGACACACTTACCCATACATCCTCTCACAAACTCGTAAACACACAGTCCTTCACTCTCACACACACAAACACTCACACAGAGTCCCTCACTGTCCTACCGTGCTGGCATGCACTCTCCAGGGGCTCCACACAATGGCTCCACACATACAGTGCTGCCGGCATCATGAACAGAACAGAGATCCAGCAATAGCTCACAATGAGGGACATGAAGAGGCCAAAATCATGGACCGCAGGGATCTCAGAGGGAGTGAGAACCATATTACTGTGTTTACCTGAGAGAAGTCATAGGCTGTGTTTACCTGTGGACAGGTGTATATTCTGTGTTTACCTGTGCACAGGTGTATATACTGTGTTTACCTGTGCACAGGTGTATATTCTGTGTTTACCTGTGAGAAGGTGTTGGCTGCGTACTTTGCTGCTGTGGTGAAGGAGGTGAAGAAGGTGGCTTTGCCGACGGTGTGGATCATTCTGTCTGCAGGAGGACACAGAAAGTAAGGCTGAGACTGGAGCTGTACAATATTCAGGTCAAATAGAAACACATGGTTACCATTGACTCCATGTACACTAGGACAGATTGGGCCAGTTCAGGCTTCTCAACTCACACCCCAGTGCATTCTGTTAAGTGCAGTCCTGCTGTGAAAGGTACCCGAGACAGGTTAAATGTAGACTGCATTGTGATGTGATTTGAAAAGCCTGAACTGTCCCAAACTGTCCCAGTGCACATGGAGTCATGTGGTAACCCTGTCTAAGCACACGTGCCCATGGTGCTACACTCTCCCCCTCCCCCTCGCTGAGACAGGGCAGGGCAGTAACCACAAGGCAATAAGCACACAGGTTTCCACAGTCCATGTGGTAACCCTGTCTAAACACACAGGTGCCTGTGGAATGATATGGTAACCCTGTCTAAGCACACAGGTGCCTGTGGAGTGATATGGTAACCCTGTCTAAGCATACAGGTGCCTGTGGAATGATATGGTAACCCTGTCTAAGCACACAGGTGCCTGTGGAGTGATATGGTAACCCTGTCTAAGCATACAGGTTCCTGTGGAGTGATATGGTAACCCTATCTAAACGCATAGGTGCCTGTGGAGTGATATGGTAGTGCACAGGTGTCCATGGTACTGCACCTGAGAAGGATGTGAGGATGCAGACAAGCAGCATGATGCAGGCACCGCTGATGAAGGACAGCAGCATGTCATTGTGGAAGGTGCGTCTGACCTCGTAATTAAACAGCTCAGTGCCTCCGTACAACACCTTCACTTTACTGAGTGAAACACAAAGAGAGCTCAATACTGGAACACAGGCTCCAATTCTGCACATTAAAATAAATGTTTTTGAGGCTGGCAGCCATCTTGGCTCAAGTGGGGGAACAGCCTGGAGCAAAGATGGCACCTATTGCACAGCCACATGGTGATTAAGTTACTTGGTGGGGCGTCTTTCTGGGAGATCTGATTAAGGAGCCGAGAATGCTGGGCATTCCTGTATCCTCAGCTATGTCTTTGTATCCATATAACTGATTCACATTGTCCAAAAACGCATTATTATACTGCAGCTGGCTGCAGAAATCCTGCAGTGCTTTGTAAGGTGCCCTGTGGGTGGGTATCACTGCCCCTCAGCCGAGCCTCACCTGGTGGACTGCTGGGCCAGCATGTCTGCATAGGAGATAACAAAGTTCTGGAACAGACACCTCTGCTCCTCTCTGCAGTCCACCAGCGACAGGAAGGAGGGCAGCGGCGCCCTGAATAGGATCTCGCTGCGCATATTCCCAGCAGTCAGGCCCTCGTCTACGTATGAGTAAAACTCAGGGTGCGTGATCGTCAGGTGCAGGGCGCCTGTGGGGAGGTGACAGAGTCCTACTGAATGAGGTGATGAGATTCCACAACAAGGCAGCAGCAGCTAGTCCACCTCTGAGCTCATCGTTAGCATTGATAATGTAGGTACTGTATTCTTCAATTTCATTTTAACATACACTCCCACTAGCAATATAAGCATAGTATATGCTAGCTATAATAAGGCTCTAAGCATTGCAGAAGCATGTCTATGAGAGCTATAATAAGGCTTTAAGCATTGCAGAAGCATGTCTATGGAAGCACTGTGCAGCTTGGTCAGGGATGGAAAGTCTCTCACCTTGAATGTCCGCCAGCTCCTGTCCCATGCCATCATAGTAGATCTTGCCTCCCTGCTCCATAGGGAAGCGGTAGGAGAGCAGGGAGGGGGGGGGGGGGGGGGCAGTAAGCGAAAGAGCCCAGGGGCAGGCTGGCTCTGAGTGTCTGAGGGGTGGAGGCTAAAGAAGTCCCTATGTAGCGGGGCAGCCCGGACCGCTCGAACCCACGCCTCCCCAGCGCCCTGCCCCTTTCCGGCACTGGGCTGGTTGTAAGAGGCCTCTTTGACCGATGTTTCACTTGCATTGGCCCTGTATCTGAACTCGGGCCCCAGTCCTGTGCCTCTCCTGTGTTTGCTTTGCTGTGAGTTGCAGCTGTATAAACTGGAACCAGTGTTCCATCCTCTTTTCTTTCACTGCCCCACTGATCTTTAAGCGCATCTTTAAGCGCAAATCATTACTGTGAGCATTGTAAGTCTGCCCTAACCCTAACCCTAACCCTAACCTGTGTGGGAGGAGGTGAGCCAGCACTGTGAAAAAGACCTACGAGTTTATGTTGACTCAGAAATGTCTTCATCTAGACAATATGTGGAAGCTATAAAAGAAGTCCAACGAAATGCTCTGATTTATAGTGAAAAGTGTTGAATTTAAATAAAGGAAAGTAATGTTAATAAGAGTTAATAAGACGTTAGTAAGACCTCATCTAGGAATATTGTGTTCAGTTCTGCTCACCTCGCTACAAAAAGGATATTGCTGCACTAAAAAGACTGCAGAGAAGAGCGACCAGAATTATTCCGGGTTTAAAAGGCATGTCATAGGCAGACAGGCTAAAAGAATTGAATCTATTCAGTCTGGAATAAAGAGACTACATGGCGACCTGATTCAAGCATTCAAAATTATAAAAGGTTTTGACAATGTCGACCCAAGGGACTTTTTCGACCTGAAAAAAGAAACAAGGACCAGGTGTCACAAATGAAGATTAGACAAAGGGGCATTCAGAACAGAAAATAGGAGGCACTTTTTTTACACAGAAAATCGTGGGACTCTGCAGTAATGTTGTTGAAGCTGACATCGTGGGATCCTTTAAGAAGCTGCTTGATGAGATTCTGGGATCAATAAGCTACTAACAACCAAACGAGCAAGATGGGCCGAATAGCCTCCTCTCATTTGTAAACTTTCTTATGTCTCTCCTGCCCTCTTTATTGGGATGTGAACTAGAGATTTGAAATTCCAGCTGCAGAAAGAATGAAAGAAAGGAGTTACAAAAGAACAAATGAATGAATATCACTCACTCATGCTACAGTGCGTCGTTAGTCCCTCACAAACACCAACAAAATGATCTTCATAAGTGAAATATCTGAACATTTGTCTCCCAAACCGAACACCTTCCATCCAGCTACTGATATGCTTTACAAAAATACATTCATAAAGTGACGATCGAATCTGCTGTTTACATAATCTTTAATATATAACCCTCAAGACCTTGAGCTGTGTTTATCATTGGAGCTCTACTGGTAGAAATATTACAAAGGATATTGTAACAGGGTGGGACCTGTGCTGGCTTTTTGGTGCGTGCATGATCCTGCAGGGGGAGCTCGGGAGCCATGAAGAGCCCGTCTGTCAATCATGGCAGTGACACGGGGAGGTGGAAGAGGGCTCTCTCTCTCGCTTTCTCTCTCTCTCTCGCTCTCTCTCTCTCGCTCTCTCTCTCTCGCTCTCGCTCTCTCTCTCTCTCTCTCTCTCTCGTGGAGGATTGTGGGAAGGGCTTGCAGAGAGGTGGAACGCCGGTGCGGTAGGACAGGGAAATTTAAAACTTTATTTATTTATTTATTTATTTATTTATTTATTTTTTGTTTGTTTGTTTTGATAGTTACTTAGTTGTTCTTTTTGTGTGTTTGTTTGTTTGTTGGTTAGTGGTGTGTGTGTGTGTTTGTTTGTTTGTTGTTTGTTTGGAGATCCCGTTATGGGGTCTCGTTCAGGAGGGCTGGGGGCTCTCACCCGCCGACACGGGGTCCGTTGCCTGCCTGACCCCGGGGTTTCGGTGGAGGAGTGCCTGCTGGCAGTAGGAGAGGTGGTGGGGTTTGAAAATATTATGTCGGCGTCAAGAATGAATAAAGCGCTGGTAATATTTTTAGTGGAGGTGTCTCTGGTACACAAGCTGGTAGAGGAAGGATTTACAGTAAAAGGTGAATTTGTTCAGGTTTCCCCTCTAGTAACCCCGGTTACGAAAGTTATTATTTCTAATGTGCCTCCGTTTTTAAAAAATGAGCAATTAGAAAAGAATTTAGCTCGTTTTGGTAAACTGGTGTCCCCGATTAAGGGAATCCCGCTGGGGTGCAAAAATAACAGTGTTAGGCACGTCATGTCGTTTAGAAGGCAGGCGTTTGTCTTACTAAATGATCCTAACCAAGTCATTAATGTTGCCTGGAATTTTAACGTGGAAGGGATGAATTGTGTAGTTTTTGTCAGTTCCGAAACGATGAGATGTTTTTACTGTGGAGAACAGGGACACCAGAGAAAAGCCTGCCCGAGAAAGGAGGCTAGAGCGGAGACAGGGCAGGATCAGGGCGATGCTGGCGGGGAGGAAGTCGGGGGTGTTGGGGGTGAGCGGGAGGAAGAGTCGGCTCCCCCAGCGCAGCCGCAGAGCGAGCCCGTGCTGACCGAGGAGGGGGCGATCCAGAGGGAAACCGGAGCAGAACCACCAACACCACGGCCTCACACAAAGAGACCCAGCCGCAGCCTGTCACTGACGGGTTCGGAGGATAATACCGCTACTACTGAGAATGGTGAAGAATCATTCAAGGTAGTAGCGAAAAAGACACGAATTCAGCGGAAGGCTGCAGAGCTGCCGGATGGCAGAGCGCAGCCAGTGCAGAACTCCGAACCCGTGCAGACAGGGAGACTGCGGGCTCCAGGCGGGGCGTCAGTCCCTCCCAACGCGGAGGAAGAGAGCACAGCGCAGGGTGAGCCGGGCGCGGTGCAAGACTCTCCGCTAGCTGAATCTCAGCCGCCTGAAATGGTGCCGGCTGTAGCAGAGACCGGTGTCGGGGAGTCGGAGGGAGCTGCGGAGGAACGGATTCTCGGGGGCGAGCGAGAGGACCCAAAAAAGAGACTGACTACTCGCCTTCTCAGCTGTTCCTAAGGTCACGGCGTGAAGGCTCTCAGACATCCCTGATAGCCAACCCGTCAGTAAGAAAAAGTTATACACACTTGAGCAGGTAAATGATTTTATGATAGAAACAAAAGGGAAAAGGGGAGTAGAAATAGAGAGTTTTTTCCCTGATCTAAGGTTATTTCTCCACTCCGCTCACGTTATAACAAGGAAAGCCACAATAGAAGAATTTGATCAGCCAAAACGTTATAGATTAAAAAAAATTGTTCAGAAAATTAAAAAGGATCTTAAAAGTGGTTCAAAATCTCTTGTTTAAAAATGGCTGTGTTTTATGAAACTTCCAGGACATTTGAGATGAGTCCAGGTCCTGGCAGATGTATATTCTTTAGCACTCTGAACAGCCTCCATTGTCTGCAGGATTCAAGGCCCCTGTGGGGGAGAGATAATCCAACAAGCCCAATGAACTAGTATTTAGTATTTCTGACGACAGCTGATTGAGTAAAAATGAGTCACTTGCGCAGGGCCGAGTAGGGTCCGAAGGTCAGCCGGTTTCCTCTCCGGGAGGGGGGCAGGAGTAGAGCGGCTTTGTCTGGGGTTCCTGTTCCTAAGCAGCCTGCAAACTTCTCTGGAACTGGCTGGTAATGGGCTGGTCTGAAAGACATAACCGCACTAAAACAGTGGAAGGTACAGGTGAGTAAGAAAGTAAATAGAACTAAACAAACTAACACTAAAGCAAAATGAATGTGGTGTCCGGTTGGCCTCCAATAAACCCCCCCACACACACAAACACCACACCAATACAAAACCAACACACCGACAGGCAAAAAAGACAAAGATGAATGAATTGTGCGTGTGTGTGTGCACTGTGCTGTAGTGTGCATATGTTAGTAATCTCTTACTCATACCGGTGTATGCACACAGTTTTATGAACTCAGCTCAATGTTTTGGAGACCGGCACAAAGAAATATCTCCTACTGTCTCATCTGTGTTTCTCTCAGCATGTAAAAATATAAATAGTAATAGCACAGTAGATGATTTTAAAAAATGCTTTCATCAAAAAATGAGTACAAAAATAATAATACTTGTAACAGTAAGATAAACACAAAGTCAGTACATACATTTTCAAGCAGGTTTCAGACTCTTCAATTGAGGCAGAACATAAACTCTGCTGGACAACAGAAATATAGACTGGACTCAGTGGCTTCTTACCTGCAGGCGACCTGCACAGTGCAGCCTGACGAAGCTGTGAGGTGGCAGGAGTGACCTGGGACGCAGGAGCAGCTGTATCTGAGACGCTGGCAGTCAGAATATTGTGTTGGAGGTGTGCTTGCCTTTTGGTTTCAGCCCCAGACCAGTTCAACCCACACAGGAGGGGTTATCTGCCAGCTCTCCCAGCCATTGCAGCCTGGGAGATGAAGGGTTAACCCTGAGGCAGGGTGCCTGGCTGTCTTCCACTCCTGAGGTGCTGTGTTCACTGAGCTTGTGTTTGCAGAGTGCTAGGGACTCTGACAGACCCCTGAGAGAGTGCAGACTGACCCCTGAGAGGGATTTAAGGGTGTTTCTGACAGTAATTACTTTGAGTTTTCATACGATCGACCCATGGTGCTGTTTGTGCTGACTGTGCATTCTCCTCTCTGCCAGTCTTGACTGGTAATATTCTGCAGCTCTGCTCCCCTTCCTCCTGGTTCTTAATCTTGAGCTTTCTTTTGAAATTCTGTTTTACTGATAAACTATCAATTTTAACACAACCCCTAACATTGATACCTGAGCACCTCTCCCTACACCACACAATAAGCACAAAGTGCTCAGACCGCTACTCACAGCGTGAGGGTCTGCAAGCTGATTGCATGGAGGGGTGTGCAAGTGCATTCATCTGTGTGTTTCATTCTGAGAACTAGAATATGGGAATATCAGGCATTTTGTTCTTCTCCCTCCAGCAATGCGAATCAGAGAAATCAAAGCTGGTGCCTTGCCTGCGGGGTGTACATGAACATGGTGGCTGTCTGCCCCTTCCAAGAGGAGGAGGAGGAGTGGGAAAGTGGCAGCAGCAACTGTAGCAACAGCAGGAGGAGGCTGGGGATAACGGTTGGGAGTTTTTTTTTTAAAGAACCTTGTGGCGGAGTTGTGCCCCGGCTGTGGGGTGTATGGGCACACGTTTACCATCTGCCTCACACAATACACAGAGGGGGAGGAGCTTGTGCATCCAGTGCCCAGACAGGGGGACCGTGAGCATCCAGCGCCCAGATGGGGGGGGACCATGAGCATCCAGCGCCCATACGGGGGGGGGAACTTGAGCGTCCAGTGACTAGATGGGGAGACCGCAGGAATCCAAAGCCCGAGGGACAGCTTTTTCCACCTCCACCAGCAGAGGAAGAATGCCTGCTGTTTCTATCTCCTCCAGCAGAGGAAGAATGCCTGCTGATTCCATCTCCACCAGCAGAGGAAGAATGTCTGCTGATTTTGTGCCCTGCAAGCAAGGGAGAGCTGCACCAGTCCCTTGCAAGTAAGGAAGAGTCGCACCAGTCTCCTGCAAGTGAGGGAGAGCCACACCAGTCCCCTGTAACAAGGGTAGACTACATGCCGCTCCCACCTCTGACGCCAGTAGGCTACAAGCTGCTCCCACCTCCACCACTTCCACCGCCAGGAACAGAGCAGCAGAAACTGCATCTACCTCCACCGGCAGGAGCAGAGCAGCAAAAGCTGCCTCCTCCTCTACCTCCTCCACCGCCAAGAGCAGAGCAACAGGAGCTGCCTCTCATCCACTGCCAGGAGCAGAGCAGCAGGAGCTGCCTCTACCTCCGTCACCAGCAGGAGCAGAGCAGCTGGAGCTGCCTCTGCCTCTGCCACCTCCACCAGCAGTGGGTGAATGCCTGCTGGGTCCCTTTTCCACCAGCAGAGGGTGAATGCCTGCTGGGTCCCTTTCCACCAGCAGTGGGTGAATGCCTGCTGGGTTCCTTTCCACCAGCAGAGGGTGAATACCTGCTGGGTCCCTTTCCACCAGCAGAGGATGAATCACTTTCCCCACCATCACGAGGAGAGGAGCTGGAGCTGCCTTTGCCTCCATCACTATCAGGGGTAGAGGAGCAGGAGCTGCCTCTCCCTGCACCAGGAGGACCAGGACTGGATGCTGGCGGTCCTCAGCAGCCCTTGCATAGGCTGCTGAGGGAAGCACGGAGAAGAACCGCCTGGCCGCAGTGGCCAAGAAGAGGGCCAAAACCCGCACCCCAGCTTGTCCTGACTCCCCGCACATCATCGATTGTGGATGCCTTCATGTCATCGCTTGTGGATGCCTTCATGTCATCGCTTGGGGATGCCTGCCTCACACAAGTGACCAGCCACACAATCACACCAGTGACCAGACACACAATCACACAAGCAACCAGCCACACAATTACACGAGTGACCAGACACACAATCACACGAGCAACCAGAAACACAATCACACGAGTGGCCAGCCACACAATCACACGAATGACCAGCCACACAATCACATGAGCGACCAGCCACACAATCACATGAGCGAACAGCCACACAATCACATGAGCGAACAGCCACACAATCACATGAGCAACCAGTCACACGAGTGACCAGCCACACAATCACACGAGCAACCAGTCAAACGTGCGACCAGTCACACAATCACACGAGTGACTATCCACACAATTACACGAGTGACCAGCCATAAAATCACACGAGCAACCAGCCATACAATCACATGAGCGAACAGACACACAATCACACGAGCAATCAGCCACACAGTCACACGAGCGACCAGACACACAATCACACAAGCGACCAGACACACAATCACACAAGCAACCAGCCACACAATCACACGAGCGACCAGCCATACAATCACACAAGCAACCACCAGCATTGACACACACACACTCTGACACACACACATTAAGATTTCAGCGAGGCTGTTGAAACACATTGTAAATATGGATCTTTGATGGTTTACAATGGGAGCTGGCAACTGTAATATACTCTGCCGCTCTAGAAAGATCATCATCAGAGATTAAAAACACGCTCGTAAAACTGAGAAGAATGGAGGAGAGAGACGGCCGTAAAAAGAAAAAATCTAACTTCACCGCAGGATACCCCCAAGCTTCATTATTCATTATTCATTATTCATTATTTCTCTCCTCAGAGAGGAGACATTCAGAGCACTATGGAATGGCTTGTTGCTCTTCTCCCCTCACTACATTGAGGTGCCCTGAATGATTTCACTGCAGGAGAGTTAGCTGTATAATGAGGTCTCTGCTACCTCTATAGTGGGGCACCAGCTAATGCATGGATTTGAATCTCTGCCCTTGTCTTTATGGAAGCACAATGTAGGTGTAGTTATTATATTTGTATAAGGATTGTTGGAATTTGTTTTTAGAGGAAGTGTTTGAAGGGCTGTAGGATCTCCAGCACTGAAAGGGTTTCCCATGTGAGTGATCTGTGAGAGTCAAAGACATGTGCGTAGGTTATTCAGTTATTCAGTGTAAAAAACACTAGCTGTGGGGAAGAGGATTCCTAACGTAATCACACCCAGAGCTTTAATAAAAACATTGGTATTCACTCAGGAAGGGAGAAAGAGAAGGGAAGAGAAAGAGAGGGGGTAGAGAGAGAGGGGAAGAGGAAGAGAGGAGGAGAGAGAGGGGAGAGGAGGAAAGAGCGATGGGAGAGAGAGGGAGAGAGAAATAGAGGAGACAGAGGGGAGAGGAGGAGAGAGAGACAGGAGAGAGAGAGGAGAGAGACAGGAGAGAGAGGGGGGAGAGAGAGAGAGAGGCTTGTGGACACTGTCTTTGTAGAGCTACTCAAACCCTGAGCTCTGAGAGAGAAGGAACAGAGTCTCCAGCAGCACAGGGACTTGTCACAAGTAAATAAGATGGGTTTCTGCTTAAGACTGACTCATCCACATACACAGGAGAGAAGGTTCTTGTGTCTTGTGGGAAAGTACTCTGTAGCAAACATGTCGCAGCGCACTTTATACAGTTATCAATGAGTTCAGCAAGTCAAACAGATATGTGGGCAATAGTAGACTTAACAATAATATTTGTAAAAGAATGTTTCATGTTCGGAAGCTTCTTATTTACCATGAAAGTTAAGCTTTGCTAGTTTATAATCACATGCTGATAAAAAAAGAATACTCATGCTTTGATTAGATGCACATAATCACAGATTTATGTTAAACCCAAATCAGTTGTTGCAGCGAATGCTAATTGAATCCATTAATACAATTCAATGAATTCAGAGCTATTGTTTTTGTTAATAATATGTGGTACGTTTGGGCTCCTCAGAACTGCTGGTTGAGGTTTCTTAATCCTACAGCAATGTTGGTGTGAAGAGATTATATTAATATACAGCGCGATTGTTTCTAATACCGTTCATCATTCTGTGAATTAGATTTTTGATTTTTTACCCAGTAAAATACCGTATTTCTGAATGGAATAATAATAATAATAATAATAATAATAATAATAATAATAATAATAACACTGTGTAACATTTTTTTTTTTTTTTTTTTTTTGTTCCTGGGTAGTAAGTGTTATTTCCTAATTGCTTATGCCTCAAAAGTATAGAAAATGGCTATTATTCCCCACAAACTTTGCTTTTGTGACCAGGACAGTGCTAATTCAAAATATCACTATTTCCAATGGGAAAATGGGAAAATGTGTGTCTTTTCGTTCACATAAAGTCAGAAAAAAACAAGATATGAATCCAAATTAACATGTATTTATACTAAAGTAATACAAAGATGACTACAAAAGATTTAGAAGTGAGTAGTTTTTTGAGATTTACAATTATACTGTATTTACAAGAAGAAGATTTAGAAGTGAGTAGTTTTTCGAGATTTACAATCTTATACTGTCAATACCTTTTAGAATTTTGAACGCTTGAATTAGGTCGCCACGTAGTCTTCTTTGTTCAAGACTGAACAGATTCAATTCTTTTAGCTTGTCTGCAAATGACATGCCTTAGCCTGGAATAAGTCTGGTCGCTCTTCTTTGCACTCTTTCTAGAGCAGCAATATCTTTTTTATAGCGAGGTGACCAGAACTGCACACAATATTCAAGATGAGGTCTTACTAGTGCATTGTACAGTTTTAACATTACTTCCCTTGATTTAAATTCAACACTTTTCACAATGTATCCGAGCATCTTGTTAGTCTTTTTTATAGCTTCCCCACATTGTCTAGATGAAGACATTTCTGAGTCAACAAAAACTCCTAGGTCTTTTTCATAGATTCCTTCTCCAATTTCAGTATCTCCCATATGATATTTATAATGTACATTTTTATTTCCTGCGTGCAGTACCTTACACTTTTCTCTATTAAATGTCATTTGCCATGTGTCTGCCCAGTTCTGAATCTTGTCTAGATCATTTTGAATGACCTTTGCTGCTGCAACAGTGTTTGCCACTCCTCCTACTTTTGTGTCGTCTGCAAATTTAACAAGTTTTCTTACTATACCAGAATCTAAATCATTAATGTAGATTAGGAATAGCAGAGGACCTAATACTGATCCCTGTGGTACACCACTGGTTACCACACTCCATTCTGAGGTTTCTCCTCTAATCAGTACTTTCTGTTTTCTACATGTTAACCACTCCCTAATCCATGTACATGTGTTTCCTTGAATTCCAACTGCGTTCAGTTTGAGAATTAATCTTTTGTGCGGGACTTTGTCAAAAGCTTTCTGGAAATCTAAATAAACCATGTCATATGCTTTGCAATTATCCATTATCGATGTTGCATCCTCAAAAAAATCAAGCAAGTTAGTTAGACACGATCTCCCTTTCCTAAAACCATGTTGACTGTCTCCCAGGACCCTGTTACCATATAGGTCATTTTCCATTTTGGATCTTATTATAGTTTCCATAAGTTTGCATATAATAGAAGTCAGGCTTACTGGTCTGTAGTTACCTGGTTCAGTTTTGTTTCCCTTTTTGTGGATCGGTATTACGTTTGCAATTTTCCAGTCTGTCGGTACCACCCCTGTGTCAAGAGACTGCTGCATGATCTTGGTTAGCGGTTTGTAAATTACTTCTTTCATTTCTTTGAGTACTACTGGGAGAATCTCATCCAGCCCAGGGGATTTGTTTATTTTAAGAGCTCTTAGTCCCTTTAACACTTCTGCCTCAGTTATGCTAAAGTTATTTAAAACTGGATAGGAACTGGATGACATGTGGGGCATGTTGTCAGTATCTTCCTTTGTAAAAACTTGTGAAAAGTAATCATTTAATATATTTGCTATTTTTTTTCTTCATCTACGATTTTGCCATTTGTATCTCTAAACATTTAATCTCCTCTTTGAATGTTCGCTTGCTGTTGTAATATTGGAAAAACATTTTGGAATTGGTTTTAGCTCCCTTAGCAATGTTCATTTCTATTTCTCTCTTGGCCTTTCTAACTTCCTTTTTGACTTGCGTTTGCAGTTCTGTGTACTCTTTCTGCGTACTTTCTTTTTGGTCCTTTTTTAATGCTCTATAAAGTGTCTCTTTTCGCTGAATATTTTTTTAAATTGATCTATTAAACCATTTTGGAATTTAGTTTTACATTTAGATTTGTCTACTTTAGGGATGTAATTGTTTTGCGCATCTAGTACTACATTTTTGAAGAACAACCATCCTTCTTCTGTGGGTGTTTTCTCTATTTTACTCCAATCTACTTCTGTTAGTCTTTGTTTCATACCTTGATAGTTTGCTTTTCTAAATGTTTTGAAGCTGAAAAAAAGCTGCTTGATGAGATTCTGGGATCGATAAGCTACTAACAACCAAACGAGCAAGATGGGCCGAATGGCTTCCTCTCATTTGCAACATTTCTTCTGTTCTTCTGTTCTTGTCACTGCCTAGGGCCCCGCACAGCCTGAGACCAGCATTGAGGGGGAGTGAATGAGTAAATGAATGCATGCTGCTGCTATCCCATGCTTTATCTCTCCCAGTTAGCAGAGGGAAAACAGCATGGGTTTGATTGGTTGAGCAGGACAGTGGCAGGACATGAGGAGAGTGTATATAAGGGGTTGCATGAGTGACAGCGAGAAGAGACTGCAGTGAAAGCAATAATAATAAAAGGGTTTATTATTTTGGAGGTGTCAGTTCTGGCTCCTAAAAGAAATGTTCTGTTTATTAGCAATAAATCATAAAATCAAGAATTCCACACTCTCCCTGAGTCCTGCTTCATAAACCTGACAAAAAGTTACATTAGTGTACAGAAGCGGGATTATGGAGCACTTGCCTCAGAGCCTGCTGTCGGCCTGCGCCAGTGCCTGGCCATACGAACCAGATTCCCCGTATAGAAGCTGGGCACGCTTGCAGCCGAATTATGTACTTGGCCAGGCGGGGGTACCCTGTCTCCCTGCCTGCCACGTAAGGGGACTTTGCCATGGTGGCCTTTGTCCGTGGCCTGACCCTGAATGCCCTGCGCCAACAGGTCCAGCTCGCTGCCTTAACCTCCCTAGAGCTTGCCTTGGCCCACGCAGAATGGGTGGAGGCTGTGTTTGAGGAGGGTAAGCGTGACTAGACCTCTGGGGGAACACGTGAGAGAGGAGAGAACGGACCGACCACCCCAGGTCCACTGCACATCAAGCCCAGCCAGAAGAGAAGGAGACTGCAGACAGCCAGTCGCTCCTCCCTGGATCTCTAACCTCACCATCCTGGGGTTAGCTAACCCTGGGGATGGGGATCTCAAGCACAATAGAAAGAAAGCAACGCTGATGTACAGGTAAGTAAGCTGGGCTGAGCTGAGTGGGGGATGGAGGGTGGTGATGCTGGGACGCCAGAATCACTGTTGAGCCCTCTTGAGGTGTCGTGGGCTAGTCAACAAAACACAGAGGATGGAAGGTGCCCACTTGAAGACCCCAGAGATGTACCCTACTTAGCTCAATCCAAACGGTTGTCATGCTGATGCGCTGGGGAGACCGCACTGGGTTGATCCCCGGAGCCAGCATCGCAGCCGTTGTGTGTGCTGATGCGCTGGGGAGGCAAATTGAGCTGATCCCTGGAGCCAGCATTACACTTCAGAAATCAACACCAGACAGAAGGATATCTACACCATCAGATGGAAAACAATGCAAATGGATGGAGATGCAGATAGATCACATTAGTTTATTGCAAAGCTACATCTTAGTTGGTGCTTATCAAAGCAGCATCTTAAGTCACTTCAAATATGAAGTTTACAGAATCTACTCTCATGTAATGGAAATCGTCAGCAGTCAGCAGTCAGACCCCCCCCCCCCCCCCCCCCCCATCACCCCAGCCCGGGGCTGAGAGGTTTCCTCGACTTGCTCCAACAAAGGACCTGAACGTAGGTTGACCTTTCCCAGAAATAAAACCACTTTGCATCCAACTAAAGGGTTCATTATTTTGGTGGCGTGAAATCCGGGCCCTGAAAGGAATTTTGTTTATTAGCAATAAATCTTAAAATCGAGAATTCCACTCTCTCCCTGACAAAATCTTACAGTATGTATAAAGTTTGTTGTATAAAATAAATTATAAAATAAACTTGATTATACTGCATTTGTATTTTTAGCAGTAATAGCTCTAAAATGTATGTGTCTGCGAGCATATCTGAATTTATTTTTAAATTCCATGATACCGCGATATGGAAATTATTAACGATCGATATTATTAACGATATCATATCAAAATATCAATATTGGTGCGTGCGTGCGTGTCTGTGTGTGTGTGCGTGTGTGCGTGTGTGCGTGTGTGTGTGTGTGTGTGTGTGTGCGTGCGTGCGTACGTGTGTGTGTGTGTGTGTGTGTGTGTGTATGTGTGTGCGTGCGTGTGTGCGTACGTGTCTGTGTGTGTGTGTGTGTGCGCGTGCGTGTCTGTGTGTGTGTGTGTGTGTGCGTGTGTGTGTCTGTGAGCGTGCGTGCGTGCGTGTGTGTATGTGTGTGTCTCGGTGTCTGTCTGCAGGGATTGACTTCCTGTCTTGCTCTCTGTTCAGCCTCCTCGCTCAGTGAAACTGTTTAATCAGGTACAGAGCTGTTAGTCCTAAAAAAATAATACAAACACCAAACACTTATGGTATAGCAATGTATTTAATATACATTTACTTAAATGTACAGCTTTTTGTCGGATCACAAATTCACCTGCTTAGGACAGGTCTCCAAATAAACTATAGTATTTCTTTCACTCTGTACATACAGGTTCCACATTGTCCCCTAGATACTGGCTGTAGTTAACAGCAGCAGTGGATTACATTGATATGAAATGCAGCCGGCGATAGAGTGCAGTGCTGCTCAAAGCAGATTTAAATAGATATTTCTTCCTGGTTGAAGCAAGAGAAGGAGTGGAGGGTTACACCCTCCCTATTGCAGAAGCTCAGCATAGTGATGTCTGAACAAGAGCAAAGCAGACAGGCATAGATAGATAGATAGATAGATAGATAGATAGATAGATAGATAGATAGATAGATAGAGTACGTATTGTAGAGTTCCCTCATGGCTGCACTTCCACTGAGCTGTTTGTGACTCGAACCCCAAACCAGCCATCCCAGTACTTGATGTCCTGACCTCCGTGTTCAAAACTAACAAAGCGAACTCCAGGGCCATAACCCTCGAAGGTGTGCGTCATCTGTGGGACAGAGAGAGAGAAGAGGAGAGGAGAGGAGTGGAGAGGAGAGAAGAGGAAAGGAGCGGAGAGGAGAGGGAGGAGAAGTGGAGGAGGAGAGGGAAGAGAGGAGAGGAGAGAAGAGCAGAGAGGGGAGGGAGGAAAAGTGGAGGGGGAAAGAGAAGAAAGGAGAGAGAGAAAGAGGGAGGGAGGAGAGGGAGATGGAAAAGTGGAGGGGGAGAGAGAGGAGAGGAAGAGAAAGAGGAGAGGAGAGGGAGGAAAAGTAGAGGAGGAGAGAGAGGAGAGGGAGGAAAAGCTGAGGGGGAGAGAGATAGGAGAGAAGAGGAGACACACACACACTGACACTGACACACTGATACACACACACACTCTGACACTGACACACACACACGCACTGACATACACACCCTTTGACACACATTGACACACAACACACACACACACTGACATACAGCACACACACACATACACACAGACACTGACACAACACACACACACACACTGCTGACCTGGTTCCAGCTGCAGTCTGAGTTCTCCGGCTCCAAGGTCACAGGGTCTGGTTTGAATTCCTGGACTATCTCCTGGCTCTCGTTGAGCAGAGACACACATAGCTGGTAAGTGCAGCCGCAGTCTGAGCGCCCTGCATACCTACACAGCACAGAGAGGGAGGAGAGGGCAGTGACTCCCCCAGGAGAGAGGAGAGGGCAGTGAGGGAGGCAGAGAGAGAGGAGAGGGCAGTGAGGGAGGCAGGGAGATGGATTAGAGGGCAGTGAGGGAGGCAGGGAGAGAGATTAGAGGGCAGTGAGGGAGGCAGGGAGAGAGATTAAAGGGCAGTGAGGGAGGCAGGGAGAGAGGAGAGGGCAGTGAGGGAGGCAGGGAGAGAGAAGAGGGTAGTGAGGGAGGCAGGGAAAGAGGAGAGGGCAGTGAGGGAGGCAGGGAGAGAGGAGAGGGCAGTGAGGGAGGCAGGGAGAGAGGAGAGGGCAGTGAGGGAGGCAGGGAGAGAGGAGAGGGCAGTGAGGGAGGCAGGGAGAGAGGAGAGGGCAGTGAGGGAGGCAGGGAGAGAGGAGAGGGTAGTGAGGGAGGCAGGGAGAGATTAGAGGGCAGTGAGGGAGGCAGGGAGAGAGGAGAGGGCAGTGAGGGAGGCAGGGAGAGAGGAGAGGGCAGTGAGGGAGGCAGGGAGAGAGGAGAGGGCAGTGAGGGAGACAGGGAGAGAGGAGAGGGCAGTGAGGGAGGCAGGAAGAGAGGAGAGGGCAGTGAGGGAGGCAGGGAGAGAGGAGAGGTTAAGACACATCCTCACCAGTCTTGCACCATGATCTTGGGCTGCACCGTGTCCAGCAGCTCCTCGGAGCAGCCCTCAGCTCGCAGGTCCACCAGCTGCTTCTTCAGACACAGCCTGCAGAGCACAGAGAGGCAGTTAGGAGTCTCTAACGACAGAGAGACAGAAGGGCTGGGTATGAGGAGGCTCCCCAGGGGTACACTAGTATATTGAAGGAGTAGAGGGTTGGCGGCCCAGTAGGAGACAGAGAGCTGGGAGTTGGGAGCTGGGAGGAGGGAGCTAGGAGTAGAGAGTAGGGAGCTGAGAGTAAGGAACTCGCTCATACTCAAAGGACGTAGCAAAGTAGCTCTGGACCGTCTCGTCTGGGAATTCCTTCCCACAATCCCCTGGGAGCTCCTCCACACGCCACTGACAGCCACCATTTTCTGTGATCTCCCAACCTTCTAACTGCTCTGTGAAAAAGGAGAGAGAGAGAGTCAATTTAACTGTATATCAATACTACCCCAGACTTCAAACTGCTCTGTGAGGGAAGGGGAGAGAGGGAGTCAATTAAACTGTATATCAATACCCCAGCCTTCAAACTGCTCTGTGAGGGAGGTGGAGGGGTGGAAGAGAAATAGAGAGAGGGATATTTATCTTTATCGATATCCCACAGCCCTCACACTGCTCTGTGAGAGAGGGAGAGGGAGAGGGAGAGGGAGAGGGGTAGAGGGGTAGAGGAGAGACAGAGAGAGGGATATCCCTCTTTATAGAAATCCCACAGCCATCAAACTGCTCTGTGAGAGATGGAGAGAGAGAGGGAGAGAGGGGGAGTGGTGGAAGAGAGACAGAGAGAGGGATATCCCTCTTTATAGATATCCCACATCCCTCAAACTGCTCTTCCGGGCTTTACAAATCTCACAGTGGGGAGAAACACGTGCAGTAAAAAGCAAAGTAAAAGACAACTCTATCAGCACAGCATGACAGAAGCATGCAGACAGACCCCCAGGGAAGCAGGCTGAAGGGAGTGCATTGTAAAAGAGTACGGAAGAGGAAACAGCAGGGACTACTGGACAGCGAGGAAACTGCACCAAATGAACATCAAAACTAAAGCTGAATCACAGCAAGCAGTCACCACAGCCATGACAGCATCATTGAGTAAAAGCACAGGCAGGGAAGCTGGGGATGCAAACCTGCTCCGTGGGGGTTCTGAATGAGATTCCTCTTCTCCAGAGACAGCAGCTCTGCAACCATCTCCTCGCTGAGCTCAGACATCCTCATGCAGGGACCTGCTGCTAAATAAAGGGTTAAAACTAGATCCACAGGGACTGCTTATTAATGTAGCATTGAAATCTACAGATCATAATACTGACCAGAGAGGCTGTGTCCACAGCACTGCATTACCACACATGATCACCCCCTGCTCACCCCTCAGACTGCATTACCACACATGATCCCTGCTCACCCCAGACTGCATTACCACACATGATCCCTGCTCACCCCAGACTGCATTACCACACATGATCCCTGCTCACCCCAGACGGCATTACCACACATGATCCCTGCTCACCCCTCAGACTGCATTACCACACAAGATCCCTGCTCACCCCTCAGACTGCATTACCACACATGATCCCTGCTCACCCCAGACTGCATTACCAGACATGATCCCTGCTCACCCCAGACTGCATTACCACACATGATCCCTGCTCACCCATCAGACTGCATTACCACACATGATCCCTGCTCACCCTAGACTGCATTACCACACATGATCCCTGCTCACCCCAGATTGCATTACCACACATGATCCCTGCTCACCTCAGACTGCATTACCAGACATGATCCCTGCTCACCCCAGACTGCATTATCCACACATGATCCCTGCTCACCCCAGATTGCATTACCACACATGATCCCTGCTCACCTCAGACTGCATTACCAGACATGATCCCTGCTCACCCCAGACTGCATTATCCACACATGATCCCTGCTCACCTCAGACTGCATTACCACACATGATCCCTCTCTGCTCACCCCTCAGACTGCATTACATAAGAACATAAGAAAGTTTACAAATGAGAGAAGGCCATTCGGCCCATCTTGCTCGTTTGGTTGTTAGTAGCCTATTGATCCCAAAATCTCATCAAGCAGCTTCTTGAAGGATCCCAGGGTGTCAGCTTCAACAACAGTACTGGGGAGTTGTTCCAGACCCTCACGATTCTCTGTATAAAAAAGTGCCTCCTATTTTCTGTTCTGAGTGCCGCTTTGTCTAATCTCCATTTGTGACCCCTGGTCCTTGTTTCTTTTTTCAGGTTGAAAAAGTCCCTTGTGTCGACACTGTCAATACCTTAGAATTTTGAATGCTTGAATTAGGTCGCCGCGTAGTCTTCTTTGTTCAAGACTGAACAGATTCAATTCTTTTAGCCTGTCTGCATAGGACATGCCTTTTAAACCCGAAATAATTCTGGTCGCTCTTCTTTGCACTCTTTCTAGAGCAGCAATATCCTTTTTGTAGCGAGGTGACCAGAACTGAACACAATATTCAAGATGAGGTCTTACTAATGCATTGTACAGTTTTAACATTACTTCCCTTGATTTAAATTCAACACTGTTCACAATGTATCCGAGCATCTTGTTGGCCTTTTTTATAGCTTCCCCACATTGTCTAGATGAAGATATTTCTGAGTCAACATAAACTCCTAGGTCTTTTTCATAGATTCCTTCTTCAATTTCAGTATCTCCCATGATATTTATAATGCACATTTGTATTTCCTGCGTGCAGTACCTTACACTTTTCTCTATTAAATGTCATTTGCCATGTAAATGACAAAAGAAACAAAAAGAAACAAGGACCAGGAGTCACAAATGGAGTTTAGAAAAAGGGGCATTCAGAACAGAAAATAGGAGACACTTTTTTACACAGAGAATTGTGAGGGTCTGGAATCAACTCCCCAGTAATGTTGTTGAAGCTGACACCCTGGGATCCTTCAAGAAGCTGCTTGATGAGATTTTGGGATCAATAAGCTACTAACAACCAAACGAGCAAGATGGGCCGAATGGCCTCCTCTCGTTTGTAAACTTTCTTATGTTCTTATGTGTCTGCCCAGTTCTGAATCTTGTCTAGATCATTTTGAATGACCTTTGCTGCTGCAACAGTGTTTGCCACCCCTCCTATTTTTCTGTCGTCTGCAAATTTAACAAGTTTGCTTACTATACCAGAATAATGTAGATCAGGAATAGCAGAGGACCTCATACTGATCCCTGTGGTACTCCACTGGTTACCTCCCTCCATTCTAAGGTTTCCTTAAAACCATGCTGACCGTCTCCCAGGATACTGTTACCATATAGGTAACCACACATGATCATTACCACACATGAACCCTGCTCACCTCTCAGACTGCATTACCACACATGATCCCTGCTCACCCCAGACTGCATTACCACACATGGTCCCTCCCTGATCACCCCTCAGTCTGCTATGCAGAGCACAGACACAGCTGCTGCTAGGAGTACTGAGGTTTTAAATAAAGATTATTGAAGTGAGAGAACTTGACCTGTAGCAGAAACAGCACCATCACGCTTACTGACACCAAAAACAAAATCTAAAATCAATCTTTGATTCCCAGCAACTCGTTCCCAGTTTAGAGGCCCCACCATGCCAGTGGCTCAGTGTACTCACCCTTTGGGGTTTAAAACCAGATCTCCAGCTCTCAGTAAACACTGAAGCAAAAAGCAAGCCCACAGCAGTGACACAGTGAGACTGAGCTGTTTGCTTGTGCTCTGGAAGTGCATCGATGGTCTGTGTTATGAGAGGGCACTGGCTACACCCACCCTCCCTCCCTCCCTCCCTCCCCCCCCCCCTCTCTCACCGCAGAGCAGGGATTGCAGACACTGCACTCTCCAGAGCTTCTCTGCAGTGTTTCTCTCAAAGGGACAGAGTGGACGTTGGGAGCTGGGTTGCACACTCTCATCGGCAAGGCCCCCTGGGTCACACTGCCAGGAATAACCCCTCTGGTTGTGCCTCTTCCTGGTTTGGGTCTGGTCTCTCACAAACTATTGCAATGGTGTGTGGGCCGGCCGGGGCAGGGTGCATCATGCACATAGAAATCCCCTCCAGTTCTCAACAGGTACCCGTATTGAATCAGAAACCTCTAGATATTACATGCTGTGTGTGTGTGTGTGTGTATCATGTATATCAAAAGTGTATCACTTTTTTCCACTGTATATCATGTATTATGTATTTCTCTATTTGAAGTATTATGGATTTTCTTGTATTTATTGCATCTTGTAAAGCGCTTTGTGATGGTGTTCCACTATGAAGGCGCTATATACAATAAAGATTGATTAATTGATTGTGTGTGTGCGTGTGTGTGTGTGGGCAGGTAATTTGCAGACAAATTGAGAAAATGTCCCCACAAAGACAGTAACTCCTGAAAAAACAGCATTGTGGGAACGGCCACACTTCGTAAAACACTTTTTCTAGAACTATATATGCCGTCAAAAAAAAAAAAAAAAAAAAAAGTGCCAAAATATTGAGTTTGTTGTCGACTTTCACCCTGTGTGGAGTTTTGTCTGACTGGAATTAGAAACAGTAAATAAAAATATAGTGAGAGTGAATGAGAAGCCCCCACAAATACAGGAATTTAAACCTGTGTGTCAGTGTGTGTGTTAGTGTATGTGTGTGTGTGTGTGTGTGTGTGTGTGTGTGTGTGTGTGTGTGTTAGTCAGTATGTGAGTGTGTGTGTGTGTGTGTGTTAGTCAGTATGTGAGTGTGTGTGTGTAGTGAGTGTTAGTCAATGTGTGTGTGTGTGTGTGTGTGTGTGTGTGTGTGTTATTGTTAGTCAGTATGTGAGTGTGTGTGTGTGTGTGTTAGTCAGTATGTGAGTGTGTGTGTGTAGTGAAGTGTTAGTCAGTATGTGAGTGTGTGTTAGTCAGTATGTGTAGTGTAGTGTTAGTCAGTGTGTGTGTGTGTAGTGTAGTGTTAGCCAGTATGTGTGTGTGTGTGTGTAGTGTTAGTGTTAGCAGAAAGAGGAGGGGGCGGAAGGCGGGCTGTATATCTCTGAGTGAAACACACTCATTTCACTTCACTTTCACCCCCGATGCATTCCAGTTAACGATGCTTTCATTCTTGATCACAGAGGTTACAAAACTAACAGAAAGTGAAATCGCACAAACCACGTGAGCTTCTTTCTTGGTGTGGAGCGACGCCTCAGAGCTCGCAGTGAAATTGTGAAGCCGATCCTTTCCTGCGCAGCCTGCGGGTTCAAACTGGCTGAGATGAAACAGCAAGTTTGTTATTATGCTTACTACTAGCTGCCGCGCAGGGACTGGGCTATACAGTGCGCTGGGAGGGACTGGGAGAGATTAGACAAGGATGAAGACGTATGACCTAAGAAGTAGCCGTACATGACTTTGTCATTTACTGTGTATATTAACATAGAGCATCGGTGTTCCGACTGGAAAAGAAAGTGTAACCCAATCTCTCTTCACTTCTCGTTGGGTACGACGGTCTGGAAGAAGAATGGGCCAATCACAGGGAAAGAAGGAAAGCTACGCAGGGAAGCCGGAAGGAACGGTAAGGTAATACAGTGGCCATTATCCTTGCGGTTAATTGGTTTATTTTTAATTAAAGCGGGGGGGTGTTTAGCAGGACACGTCACATTTGGACGGGTCGTATTCGAGTGTGACAGGGGTATGGTTATTGTTTGCGAGTAACCGGTCAGCTACGCGATTTGCGCTTCGTTTCTAACTTGAATTTTACGCATAAAACAATTCAGCTACTTCCGTGTTATAGTCGTTGTAGAGCTCCTTGAATCCTGTCTAGTGTTCACTTCGTTAGTGAGCTCACAGACAGTGTCGGTGTCTTTTAGGTCATACAAATAACGACAAGAGGTATAAACAGCTTTGCACAGAGGTCTGTTCTTGAGAAAGTCAGAACTGAGAATGAATACAGTTCCTGTTGTAGAGCTGTACTCTAAAGGGCGTGTTAAGGGTTCATATTTACTGCCTGTGTGAACACAAGGGTGCTGCACTTACCACTAGATATCCTTATTGTCCTGTACTAAAAGATAAAAGAAAGAATATATATATATATATATATATATATATATATATATATATATATATATATATATATATATATATATATATATATATATGTGTGTGTGTGTGTGTGTGTGTGTATGTCTTATTTCTGGATGTATAGTAATTGTTTGGAATTATTTTATTCTCCCTCTCTCCTCTCTGCAGCCTGGCAGTATGCAGTCCCTGTTCAGTGAAGTGCCAGTGTTTCTGCTTGAGGAGATCCTGGTGCAAGTGCCAGCCTTGGACCTGGTCCATCGCTGCCGGCTGGTGAGCTCGCTGTGGCGTGACGTGGTGGACAGCGCCTCCCTGTGGAAGAGGAAATGCGAGAGGGAGGGGCTACGACCAAGAGACCCCGCATCCTCCCAGGCGGACTGGAGAATCTTCTACTTCCTGAGCCAGTGGAGGAGGAACCTGCTGAGCAACCCGCGAGCTGAGGGTGGGTACAGAGGGGTCAGAGAGGGGT
Organism: Polyodon spathula; assembly: GCF_017654505.1. Taxonomy (NCBI): domain Eukaryota; kingdom Metazoa; phylum Chordata; class Actinopteri; order Acipenseriformes; family Polyodontidae; genus Polyodon; species Polyodon spathula. The sequence continues at coordinate 258,814 of NC_054549.1, forward strand.
CCCAGGGAGGTCACATCACAGTGAGGTCAATGTGTATTGCACAGGATCTCGGAGAACTTTGGCAGAAACCTTCTATCACAAGTATTCTAGTTTTTCTATCACAATAGTGAACTATACAGATGAATGTATAAGAGTACAGTCCAGTAGTATTGAGAAAGTGGGTTATGTTTCAGAGTGAACAGAGATCAGTCAAAGACCCTCAAGGAGACCGGCTCAGAGTATAAACTAGGAGAGGGATCCAGACTGACCCCGTGCTCCTCTGTCTGTCTCTCAGAGGGTTTTAACAACTGGACACTGTGCACAAACGGAGGCAACAAGTGGAAAATTGAACCCGTTGACCTGCAACATGCCCTCCCTGATGAAACCGTCCAGAAGTACTTTGTCACGTCGTTCTCGTGAGTACCTCCCCAAGCTCGCTTTTACACAGGTTTCTACCCTCCACAATGAAATAGAAACATATTCATTTTATAGTGTCAGTGGTATGGTGTGTGTCACTGACTCTCTCCTCTCAGTCCCTGCATGAAGTCCCAGTGTGTCACTGACTCTCTCCTCTCAGTCCCTGCATGAAGTCCCAGTGTGTCACTGACTCTCTCCTCTCAGTCCCTGCATGAAGTCCCAGTGTGCCACTGACTCTACTCTTTCCTCTGTCCCTGCATGAAGTTCCAGTGTGTCTCTGACTCTCTCCTCTCTCCTCTCTCCTCTCAGTATCTGCATGAAGTCCCAGTGTGTCACTGACTCTCTCCTCTCTCCTTTCAGTCCCTGCATGAAGTCCCAGTGTGTCACTGACTCTACTCTCTCCTCTCAGTCCCTGCATGAAGTCCCAGTGTGTCTCTGACTCTCTCCTCTCTCCGCTCAGTATCTGCATGAAGTCCCAGTGTGTCACTGACTCTCTCCTCTCTCCTTTCAGTCCCTGCATGAAGTCCCAGTGTGTCACTGACTCTCCTCTCTCCTCTCAGTATCTGCATGAAGTCCCAGTATGTCACTGACTCTCCTCTCTCCTCTCAGTACCTGCATGAAGTCCCAGATCATTGATCTGTGGAAGGAAGGATACTCAGACCACATGCTTAATGAGATTCAGCCTGACATCGTCTGCAGCGACTGGTGAGAATTCCCCTGTCGGGACAGTGCCCTGGTGGTGCAGGGGAGCTGTGCCCAGCTAACCTCTCTCAGCCCTCTCAGTCTCTACCTGTTCCCAGCTAACCTCTCTCAGCCCTCTCAGTCTCTACCTGTTCCCAACTAACCTCTCTCAGCCCTCTCTGTCTCTACCTGCACCCAGCTAACCTCTCTCAGCTCTTGCTGTCTCTACCTGCACCCAGCTAACATCTCTCAGCTCTCTCTGTCTCTACCTGCACCCAGCTAACCTCTCTCTGCCTCTCTCAGTCTCTTACCTGTTCCAAGCTAACCTCTCTCAGCTCTCTCTGTCTCTACCTGCACCCAGCTGGCCTCTCTCTGTCTGTACCTGCACCCAGCTAACCTCCCTCTGCCTCTCTCTGTCTCTACCTGCACCCTGCTAACATTTCTCTGTCTCTACCTGTTCCCACTAACTTCTCTCAGCTGTCTCTGTCTCTAACTGTTCTCTGTAACTCTGGGTTGGGTGCTTGGTGGGCCTGCAGAGTGAAAAGAAGCAGTCAGCTGACGGCACACGCTTCGGAGGACAGTGTGTGTTTGTCTTCGTCGCTCCTGAGTCAGCACCGGGGTGGTAGCGGTGAGCTGAGCCTAAAAATACAATTGGGAGAAAAGTGGGGTAAAATTAATTGCCAACTACTAAATTAAAAAAAAAAAAAAAATTTAAAAAGTGTGCATTATCCTTGTTCAAGCGAAGTTAGCCATTTTTAAATCCCAAAAAAACAAAATTTCAGCCACTGGTTTTACCAATGCCTGGAGTGTTTGCTTGTTAGTAGTATTCAGGTGTTTTGTTTTTGTTTTTTGTTTTAAATTACCATTTGGTAAGGAACTTGGACAAGTTTACACAGAGGTAGTGTGAGGTGGTGGGCTGTGTGATGTGAGTGAGGCAGGAGACCTCATTTTGTTATCTTAACCATCACACTAAATATTTGTATTGTAACATTTGTTGATTTTTTACAGTTTTTATTGCTGTCTGTGCTGTGGTGGTTTTCTTTTTGTGGCTGTCTTGTTTTATGTAATGTTGTTATTGGTTCAATAAAGGGATTTTAAACTCTCTCTCTCTCTCTCTGGACTCTGTTCTCTATTTTTTTCCTTTTGTTTCAGTACATTTGTACTCCTTCAGTTTGTTTGGTCTCTTTCTTCTGTGATATTTTATGCATTTTTTTGTTTAATTATTTCACAAATTATGACATTGTAAACATCATAAAACTAGGTTATTTTAGTGACATTGTGAACTCTCTCTCCTCTCTCTCTCTCTCACTCTGTCTTACCTGTGCTCAGGTACGCTCCACGCTGGGACTGTGGCTCAAAGTACGAAGTCTGCATCCAGCTGCTCTCTGCAAAACAGAAAGTGATCCAGCAATTCAAACCCGAGCCTGTCATCTTCCCGCAGTGGAACGACATGGAGTGGAAGCAGGTGAGAGCAGTGAGGGAGGAGAGAGGGGGCTGTGCTGCTGTTTCATGGGGTGAGAGCAGTGAGGGAGGGGAGAGGGGGCTATGCTGTTTCACAGACCCTGTTCAGTCCCTGTTGAGTCCATCCTGCGGCTGAGATGTTAAATCAGTGTCCTCTTGTAAGGGACTCTGCATATAATGCACAGTTCACAGCCTACCTATGTAAAGCGCTTTGTAATGGTGGGCCACTATGAAAGGCGCTATATAAAAATAAAGATATTATGATATTATTATTTACAGCTCAGTATCGTGTCCCTTTTCAGATGACACACGTGTTCAGTGGCTATGGGCGTGGGGTGCGCTTTGTGAAGTTCAGCCATGGAGGCAGCGACACACAGTTCTGGGCAGGCTGGTATGGGATCCGAGTCACAGACAGCAGTGTGATGGTGGAGGCTGAGCACAGAGCGAGGCAGTGAGGCACGGGACAGCCTCCCTGCAGAGGCACCTGGCCGGACAAACACAGCAAGAAGTGACACCTGATTGCACCTGTCGACTGCACAAGAAAAACAGTCGGCTACTAGTCCCATAATACAGGACTCCCCTTCCTTAAACTGGCCACAGCCATCATTCCAGCACAGTTTTATAGGAATGTTCCAGGATCACGGGAATCTTGACTGCACAGACAGGGTAGAAAGAATGAATCAGTCAGCTGTACTTGGTCACTAAGGGTTACCAGCTTGCTGTCCAGTGAGTCTCTTGTTCAGCTTCCATGCAAGGTGCTTTAGACTTCGCTGGCTCTTCATTGGGTTACACCATGAATAGGATATGAGAGTGGACAGTGAAATGAAGGCAATGCACAGACGGCAGCTCACTGAAGCAACGCTACAAACCCTGGTGCAGCACAGGGAGTGCCTGGAATAAACACAGGAAACTGAACGCTCCAGGCATTTTTACTCTGAGTAAAGCAGCTAGTATCCCAGCATTCCTGGGATCATTAGCCTCTCATCCAGTCAGGAACCTCTGAGTGGTTTTGTTTTTCTCGGTATGGTCACCATCCCAAAGAAACCATCTTTTTAAAGTAATGTCGGAACAGGAGGTGACCTCACTCCGATCACATTGAAGACAGCAGAAACATTTGCAATTTTATGAATTTTCTTGTAGTGTTTGTTTTATCCGTCTGTCATCATGAGTATGTGTTCTGTGTATACAAATTAAAATATATAACGCTGCAATCCAGCCTGTTGATTTAAGAACATAAGAACATAAGAAAGTTTACAAATTAGAGGAGGCCATTCAGCCCATCTTGCTCGTTTGGTTGTTAGTAGCTTATTGATCCCAAAATCTCATCAAGCAGCTTCTTGAAGGATCCCAGGGTGTCAGCTTCAACAACATTACAGGGGAGTTGATTCCAGACCCTCACAATCCTCTTTGTAAAAACGTGCCTCCTATTTTCTGTTCTGAATGCCCCTTTGTCTAATCTCCATTTGTGACCCCTGGTCCTTGTTTTTTTTTTCGGGTCGAAAAAGTCCCTTGGGTCGACATTGTCAATACCTTTTAGAATTTTGAATGCTTGAATTAGGTCGCTGCGTAGTCTTCTTTGTTCAAGACTGAATAAATTCAATTATTTTAGCCTGTCTGCATATGACATGCCTTTTAAACCCGGAATAATTCTGGTCGCTCTTCTTTGCACTCTTTCTAGAGCACCAATATCCTTTTTGTAGCGAGGTGACCAGAACTGAACACAGTATTCTAGATGAGGTCTTACTAATGCATTGTACAGTTTTAACATTACTTCCCTTGATTTAAGTTCAACACTTTTCACAATGTATCCGAGCATCTTGTTAGCCTTTTTTATAGCTTCCCCACATTGTCTAGATGAAGACATTTCTAAGTCAACAAAAATTTCTAGGTCTTTTTCATAGAGTTCTTCTTTAATTTCAGTATCTCCCCTATGATATTTATAATGCACATCTTTATTTCCTGCATGCAGTACCATACACTTTTCTCTATTAAATGTCATTTTCCATGTGTCTGCCCAGTTCTAAATCTTGTCTAGATCATTTTGAATGACCTTTGCTGCTGCAACAGTGTTTGCAACTCCTATTTTTGTGTCATCTGTGAATTTAACAAGTCTGCTTACTATACCAGAATCTCAATCATTAATGTAGATTAGGAATAGCAGAGGACCTAATACTGATCCCTGTGGTACTCCACTGGTTACCACACTCCATTCTGAGGTTTCTCCTCTAATCAGTACTTTCTGTTTTCTACATGTTAACCACTCCCTAATCCATGTGCATGTGTTTCCTTGAATCCCAACTGCGTTCAATTTGAGAATTAATCTTTTATGCAGGACTTTGTCAAAAGCTTTCTGGAAATCTAAATAAACCATGTCCTATGCTTTGCATCCTCAAAAAAATCAAGCAGGTTAGTTAGACACAATCTCCCTTTCCTAAAACCATGCTGACTGTCTCCCAGGATATTGTTACCATATAGGTAATTTTCCATTTTGGATCTTATTGTAGTTTCCATAAGTTTACATATAATAGAAGTCAGGCTTACTGGTCTGTAGTTACCTGGTTTGGTTTTGTTTCCTTTTTTGTGGATCGGTCTTATGTTTACAATTTTCCAGTCTGTCGGTACCACCCCTGTGTCAAGAGGCTGCTGCATGATCTTGGTTAGCGGTTTGTAAATTACTTCTTTCATTTCTTTGAGTACTATTGGCAGGATCGCATCCATCCCAGGGGATTTGTTTATTTTAAGAGCTCCTAGTCCCTTTAACACTTCTGCCTTGGTTATGCTAAAGTTATTTAAAACTGGATAGGAACTGGATGACATGTGGGGCATGTTATCCGTATCTTCCTTTGTAAAAACTTGTGAAAAGTAATAATTTTATATTTGCTATTTTTATTTCTTTATCTATGATTTTGCCATTTGTATCTCTTAGACATTTAATCTCCTCTTTGAATGTTCTCTTGCTGTTGTAATATTGGAAAAACATTTTGGAATTGGTTTTAGCCCCCTTAGCAATGTTCATTTCTATTTCTCTCTTGGCCTTTCTAACTTCTTTTTTGACTTGCATTTGCAGTTCTGTGTACTCTTTCTGTGTACTTTGTTTTTGGTCCCTTTTTAACGCTCTGTAAAGTGTGTTTTTTTGCTGAATTTTTTTTTGTAATTGATCTATTAAACCATTTTGGCAATTTAGTTTTACATTTAGATTTGTCTACTTTAGGGATGTAATTGTTTTGCGCCTCTAGTACTACATTTTTGAAGAACAGCCATCCTATTTCTATGGATGTTTTCTCTAGTTTACTCCTATCTACTTCTGTTAGTCTCTGTTTCATACCTTCATAGTTTGCTTTTCTAAAATTGTAAATCTTAGCTTTAGTCTTTGCTTTTGGGGTTTTAAAAAGCACTTCAAATGAGGCCATGTTGTGGTCTGAGTTTGCTAGTGGTTTTCTGACCTCTGTTTTAGTTATTCTGTCTTCGTTATTTGAAAAGACTAAATCAAGGCATGCCTCCCCTCTAGTTGGTGCCTTGACAAATTGTGTTAAGAAGCAGTCATTTGTCATTGCCACCATTTCAGTTTCATCCATTGTGCTACCCACCGGGTTTTCCCATTTTATTTGGGGGAAGTTGAAATCCCCCATTAATATGGCTTCTCCTTTGCTACACGCATTTCTAATGTCATTGTATAACAGATTATGTTGCTCGCCATCTGAATCTGGCAGTCTATAGCATGCTCCTATTATTAAGCCCTTTGAATTTTTGAATTTTTGTCCGTTATTCTGACCCATATTGATTCGGCTTTATTCTGTTTGTCTAGGTTTAACATCTGGGCTTCAAGACTGTTTCTTATGTATAGCACTACCCCTCCACCTCTTCTGTCCTGCCTGTCTTTCCTATACAGTGTATACCCACAAATATTATATTCGTCCCCATCACTCTCAGACAACCAAGTTTCTGTAACACCTATCACATCATAGTTACTTGACAGTGCAGTAGCTTCAAGTTCTAGAATTTTGTTTCTGATACTTCTAGCATTTAGATAAATACATTTAATGGTTGTCTCACCTGAGTTGTTGTCCTTCATTTGATGTGGTCTCCCTTCTGTTTTTTTGTTGATTTCTCCCCCCTTTCCTTTCTAGTTTAAATGCTTCTGAACCTGCTCGAGGATCTTTTCTTCATTGCATTCTCATGTGTTTATCTCATTCTCACCTCTGCAGTTTAGGGGTTTAGGGACAATCTAGAACAAATTTGCAGCATGAATTATACATTCCATCCAATTTGTGTAAAGACTGCTTGGAAGCAAACTCTTGGATACAGTGGTTCTCAAAAGTATTCCCCCCCCCCCCCCCCCCCTTGGACTTTTCCACATTTTATTGTGTTACAACATGGAATCAAAATGGATTTAGTAGGTGTTTTTGCCACTGATCAACACAAAAAAAGTCCATAATGTCAAAGTGAAAAATAAAATCTACAAATTGTTCTAAATTACAAATACAAAACAGAAAATAATTGATTGCATAAGTATTCACCCCCTTGAGTCAATATTTGTAACAGGCACCTTTGCCAGCAATTACAGCTTTGAGTCTATTTGGATAAGTCTCTACCAGCTTTGCACATCTGGACACTGCAATTTTTGTCCATTCTTCTTTGCAAAATTGCTCAAGCGCCGACAAATTGGATGGGGACCTTTGGTGAACAGCAATTTTCAACTCTTTCCACATATTCTCAATTGGATTGAGGTCTGGGCTTTGACTGGGCCACTCCAGGACATTGACCTTTTTGCTTTTAAGTCACTCCAGTGTGGCTTTGGCTGTATGTTTGGGGTCATTGTCCTGCTGGAAGATGAATCTTCTTCCAAGTCCCAAGTCTCTTGCAGACTTCAGCAGGTTTTCCTCCAGGATTTCTCTGTACTTTGCTGCATCCATTATGCCCTCCATCTTCACAAGGTTTCCAGGCTCTGACGCAGAGAAGTATCCCCATAGTATGATGCTACCACTGCCATGCTTCAGGGTAGGGATGGTGTTCTCAGGATGATGTCCGGTGTTAGGCTTGCGCCAAAGATAGCGCTTAGCATTGAGGCCAAAAAGCTCTATTTTGGTCTCATCAGACCATAGAATCTTCTTCCACTTGGTCTCAGAGTCTCCCAGCTCAGCCGTGGAAGACTGTACCTCCTTTAGAGTTGCCATAGGCCTCTTGGTGGCCTCCCTGACTAGTGCCCTTCTTGCCCGGATATTCAGTTTTTGAGGACGGCCTGTTCTAGACAGATTCAGATTGCCATATTCTCTTCATTTCTTAATAATGGACTTTACTGTGCTCTGGGGGATATTCAATGCCTTGGAATTGTTCTTATATCCTACCCGATTGGTGCTTTTGAAGAACCTTATTCTGGATTTGCTTATATGGTCCTTTGTCTTCATGATGTAGTTTTTGTTAGGAAATGTACTAACCAACTGTGGGACCTCCCAGAGACAGGTGTATTTAACCTGAAATCATGTGAAACACCTCAATTGCACACAGGTGGACTCCATTCAACTAATTATGTGACTTCTAAAGACAATTGGTTGCACCAGAGCTTATTTAGGTGTGTCATAGCAAAGGGGGTGAATACTTATGCAATCAATTATTTTCTGTTTATATTTGTAATTAATTTAGAAGAATTTGTAGATTTTATTTTTCTCTTTGACATTATGGACTTTTTTTTGTGTTGATCAGTGGCAAAAACTCCTAATTAAATCCATGTTGTAACACAATAAAATGTGGAAAAGTCCAAGGGGGGTGAATACTTTTGAAAGCCACTGTATAGTCACCATAGTCTAAGGCAGTGGTGTGCAATGTGGGGGGCACAACTATGATTTAAGGGGCATTTCTGTATAAAAATGTTTTTTTAAGGATACATTTTAAATAAATACATAAACGACAGTGAATTATTCCAAGTTCTTACCTTTTTAAATGAGCCGTTGACGATCACTTTAGAGTTGTAGAACTGGAGAAGTTATGTTTGAAGTGGCAAGTGTGTCAGTGAAACTGCAGTGAATGGGGGAGACTCGTGTAAAAGAAAAAGCACTCATGTTCAGGTATTTCTTCCCGGATTTAATGTAAATCGCATATTTTTTCCTAGGCTTAACCAGAACAGACCAGGTTTAGCAAAATACATACATGTTAAGAAACAGTTTGTTAAAAGTGTAGCGCAGCTTTGCAGCATGCAGTGTCAAATCAAACGCATCAGTGGGCGTGGGCTTGCATGTTAAAGGGCTATGCACACCGGACGCAAACGAGCAAATAAAAAATCATTAAAACTATTGATTTAAATGGAGCAATGCACACTGCAAGCGAAGTGAGCAAATATAGAACTTCATTTGTTTTATTTGGATTTGCGCTACGAGGTGCAGCAGAAAGAAATATCCACTAGAAACATTATGATTCCAGGGCATTTACCTAGAAGCACTGCCACCTTGTATTTTCCGAGCTCGGCGATTCTGACGTCACTCCACCCTGACCCTAATCCAACCCCAACTCTAACCTTAACCAACCCCAGCCCTAAAACCTAACCCTACCCAATACCTAAACCTAAACATAATACCTAACCCTAACCCTAACCTTTAAGGATCATCTGATGTCCTCAGGACAGTTTCTATGGATATTCCATTGAGCTGCCTATGCACTGTTCGTGTTGCAATAGGCCAATCAGAACAGTTTCCTTTTTTTAGCCTGTGGTGTACCCATACTCTAGTTCTTTGTGTTTTATTTAATTTCATCTCCACAAAGGAGCCAGTCTTTTCTTTTCATGACTAGCTACAGTTGTGGTTTATTTTTTGTCCTTGTGCTGTATTTGTGTTGCTCGCTTCGCTCCCGGTGTACATACTTTATTTTGTGAAAACCCAGATCGATTTTTTCAGATTTAATTCTGAATGATATAGTTTTTCACATTTATCTGTTAGGTAAAGGTTGAATTGCCAAGTTAAAAAAAAAAAAAAAAAAAGATTTAAGTTACATGTATTTTTTTGCAGATTTATTTTAGATTTGCCAGCTAATTGTTAACTTGCCAAGTGTAAAAAAATATTTAAATTCATGGAGTTATTTGATAGAAACCCAGGTTTAACATGTCAGCTAAATGTTCACTCACCAAATGTAAGAAAACCCCCAAAAACGTATAAGAACATAAGAACATAAGAAAGTTTACAAACGAGAGGAGGCCATTCGGCCCATCTTGCTCGTTTGGTTGTTAGTAGCTTATTGATCCCAAAATCTCATCAAGCAGCTTCTTGAAGGATCCCAGGGTGTCAGCTTCAACAACATTACTGGGGAGTTGATTCCAGACCCTCACAATTCTCTGTGTAAAAAAGTGTCTCCTATTTTCTGTTCTGAATGCCCCTTTTTCTAAACTCCATTTGTGACCCCTGGTCCTTGTTTCTTTTTTCAGGCTGAAAAAGTCCCTTGGGTCGACACTGTCAATACCTTTTAGAATTTTGAATGCTTGAATTAGGTCGCCACGTAGTCTTCTTTGTTCAAGACTGAACAGATTCAATTCTTTTAGCCTGTCTGCATATGACATGCCTTTTAAGCCCGGAATAATTCTGGTCGCTCTTCTTTGCACTCTTTCTAGAGCAGCAATATCTTTTTTATAGCGAGGTGACCAGAACTGAACACAATATTCAAGATGAGGTCTTACTAGTGCATTGTACAGTTTTAACATTACTTCCCTTGATTTAAATTCAACACTTTTCACAATGTATCCGAGCATCTTGTTAGCCTTTTTTATAGCTTCCCCACATTGTCTAGATGAAGACATTTCTGAGTCAACAAAAACTCCTAGGTCTTTTTCATAGATTCCTTCTCCAATTTCAATATCTCCCATATGATATTTATAATGTACATTTTTATTTCCTGCGTGCAGTACCTTACACTTTTCTCTATTAAATGTCATTTGTCATGTGTCTGCCCAGTTCTGAATCTTGTCTAGATCATTTTGAATGACCTTTGCTGCTGCAACAGTGTTTGCCACTCCTCCTACTTTTGTGTCGTCTGCAAATTTAACAAGTTTGCTTACTATACCAAAATCTAAATCATTAATGTAGATTAGGAATAGCAGAGGACCTAATACTGATCCCTGTGGTACACCGCTGGTTACCACACTCCATTCTGAGGTTTTTCCTCTAATCAGTACTTTCTTTTTGTATAGACTGAATTTAAATGTTGGATTTGTGATGCATGTGTATTTAAATGCTGGATGTGTGATTTTCATCTCTGCAGTTCAGGGGTGGCAGGACCTAGGGAAGAGTTTCAATCTCAGGAGTGTGTGTATTACAAAATAGCAAAGACCCCCTGAAAATCCATGTGGTGCTATAAACAGGCTGGCTGTAGGGGTGACGTTAGGCCAGGAAATTAATGCAAGACACACAGCCACTGCGGGCGAAACTGAGTTGCAATGGCACGGTGGCAAGGTGGCTTGCCATGTGCAGGTGTAGAGGTGATGCTATTATGAAACAGAAGACACACAACAAAGTTCACCATCCAAACAGGTTTTATTTTTATAATCCTGGTCTGACAACTACAAAGAGTAATTCCAGGGTATTGCACTGTTCCAACACAACGGGCTGCAGCCCGGAAATAATAATACAAGTGCTAACACAGAAAAAGACAGACACGACCACAAGTCCGGAGTGAGTGGCTTATGTGCAGGTTGAGAAATACAATTTATCAGTGTACAACGGCAAAGTGTTGTCTGGGTTGGTGCTGGCCTTACAAGCGACAGTTCCCGGTACGTTAGCTGTCTAATAATAACAAACAAGTACAATTAGTACTAGACAAAACAAACACTGATCACTGATGGTTATTTTACTCTCGGCCCTTTTAGGTTCGTCTCAACCATAAACAAGGAACAGATCGCTTAGCCACGTCCCCGTCAGTCACGCCCCCTTGGTTAGCGAGTGCAACCGTTTCTCCTCCAATCCGCGGTTGCAACAACACTTCCCTTCTGGGGTGATGACTTAGTGTACCCTGGTACCACCCCCTTTCTAGTTGGCTGACTTCCAACTTCCCCTGGAATGAATTGTCAGACCATCCAGTCTGGAGCATACTGTTTCCTTTACACAGCGCCCTCACGGGTCAAGAGGGAGATTTATAACCAAGATTCATTCGTTCGTTCTCTGTCACAGTTACCTAGTCACGTTATTGAAGGAGACACTTCTTCACACAGAGAGCGGTGAGGGGATGGAATGGACTAACTAGTCATGTTGTTGAAGGACACTCTTCTTCACACAGAGTGGGGAGGGGAATGGAATGGACTAACTAGTCATGTTGTTGAAGGACACTCTTCTTCACACAGAGAGTGGGGAGGGGATGGAATGGGTTCATTATTATATTGATTTCCCTGACATCAAAAGAGCTAAATAAATACCTAGTACACCGAAGAATGAGGAGCACCACCTGACATACATTTCCTCAGACTAGGGGGGGAAACAACAATAAGGACCGTTATATCCACTTGACATTTGTTTTGTCTGTGTTAAAACTTGGCTGTGATTCCATCACTAGGTTTACATGGATATTGGTATTCTCTTGTGTTAACTTGTCATCATAAGCTGGTCCATTAAAAAGGTGTCAAAAACAAACCCTTGAAGAAATACTAATGAAATCAACAGAAAAACAAAACCATGTGATACACAGTTGGGACTTCATTCAATCAGTACAGCTTAGATCTAACAATTACATATGAAAAAAAAAATATATATATATATATATATATATATATATATATATATATATATATATATATATATATATATATATATATATATATACATATATTCCAATTGAATCTCAAGATCAATGTTTCCCATCAGATTGTCACTACAGGCAGTATGCCACACTACTTCCAGTGACTAGTAAACATGTTCACTAGGAACGTAGACACAGTATTTACACATGAAGACCATTTCTTTCAATTAAAAAAAAATTGATTCTGTAGAAAATGTAATGCTAATAATATTGAAATGCACTTAAGTGATTGGTCCCTTCCATGCTAAGAGCACAAAACTGCAAATACGCAAGTTTCAGTGGCACAGCGGGAAAATTCACAAGCCTGTCACCTCTGGAGGTGTGGGTCTGGTGACCTCAGCTCAGCATTCTACACCACCATGCACCCACCCAATCCAGCACCACTATGAACTGTGAAGGCATCGGGGAATTTGGGATTGAGGGGTGCTTCTCTACTTGCACCACCATGCACCCACCCAATCCAGCACCACTATGAACTGTGAAGGCATCGGGGAATTTGGGATTGAGGGGTGCTTCTCTACTTGCACCACCATGCACCCACCCAATCCAGCACCACTATGAACTGTGAAGGCATCGGGGAATTTGGGATTGAGGGGTGCTTCTCTACTTGCACCACCATGCACCCACCCAATCCAGCACCACTATGAACTGTGAAGGCATCGGGGAATTTGGGATTGAGGGGTGCTTCTCTACTTGCACCACCATGCACCCACCCAATCCAGCACCACTATGAACTGTGAAGGCATCGGGGAATTTGGGATTGAGGGGTGCTTCTCTACTTGAACAACTTTGTAGGGAAGCTCTTGTGCATGTCTCAATACAGGAGCATTGTGCCAAATTAAAGTTATTCCATGAAATATACAAAAAAATACAAACAACTTTGAACGTTTAGTGTGACACTTACTGGAAACAGCTTTGTTCTCTTCAGACACACACATCTGTCGAACACAAGGTGACGTGTTCCTTTCACCCGTTCCGCACAGTGTATTAAATACCTTGGCCCTTCTAGTCACTCCATACTTCCCTGTTACTGAGAGACTTTGCCTTTTGCAGTTTGATTCATTTAGTACAAAGGGGACAGGCTAATTGCATCAATCTTTACATTTTGTGTAGGTAAATTACGACAGAGAATTTGATTTGTCATTTAACAGTTCACTTGGAAGAAGAGACGTTTCCGCAGGAAATTGAAGGATCCAGGCATCTGTTTGAAGATTCCTTTAGCTGAAATCTGTGACACCTTGTCTGTTACCTGGAGAAAAGATGAAAACATGACAGAAATGTTTGCCATTCTAGAAGTTGTGGATGATAGACCTTGGATCTTGGTAGAATGAAGTATGTGCGTCTGTGTTCACTGTAGGGTTGAAATGATAACAAAATGACAGTTTTCTATTATTGATCCGTTTTTATTCTACAACTATTGAAATTTAGATATCTACGATACGATATGAAAATTAGCTACATCATTTTTAGGGTTACAAATGGCAGTAATTCTTTTCTAGTTGCTTAAGTGGTTTAAAATAATGTACTATAAATTCAAGTTAACAGGTACAACTCACTTAGTTTTAAAAGTGTTTTCAATGTTCGTATGTATTTAGATAGAAACATTCTGATGTGAATGACTGACAATCCTGATTGAAACACATTTCCCTTTATTGTACACTTAACAGTATCAATCACATTCCTACACCCAAGCAAACAACTTCCCATCCTATTGAATTGCTTTCACTCATAATTGGATTATATACTGTAATAGCAAACAGGCCTAAGGCAAGGGTTTTCAACCCTTTTTAGACACTGTACCCCTCCTGTTGGGAGGTTTCAGCTAGAGTGCCCTTTACAACTTTCACTCGCTGAATGGCACCAGTCGCAAATAAAGCAGTTTTATATATTATTTTTCACAGCTGGTTTAAGACAGAATACCAAACAGTAGATTCATTCTGAAAACGTAATTATATGTCTTTATTAAAACAGAATTAAAAGATTTAGGAATCTCTTTGGAAATACTCGTATTCACTCTCTATTCTGCAAAGTCATTATATATAATACAAAATAGTCTACACTGTAAATGTTTATCACGTTACCATTTACTTCTCACCTCAGTATAATTATGTGTGTTGTTTGAAATGTTTACTGTATCAAAAACATTAACCTCAAGATTAAACTAGAATAACAATGATAAACTTTTTTTTTTTTTTAAGCAAACATAAACATTATCCAAAGGGACTCTCTATAACTTTCTGTCACTTTGCACTTTCTGTAGACTCTTATGTGTTTTCTTCCTTCGTTTCAGTTTTGTAAGTAAGAAATGTATTCATTTCAAACACTGAAAACACAAATTCAAGCAACCGTTACTGCTGTGGCTAAAATGTAGCCGCTATAATAAATACATCTAAAACTGCCAAAGTATGAGTGTTGTGATTATTATTTATGTTTACCAGAGCATTTAGACTTCTACAAAATGCACAAACATTGTGTTTCAAAAATCATGAGCAGCACAGAGCGCCCTCTAGAGGCACAATCGTCAGCTTCACCTATCAGAGTGGAAATCGCGCAAGCGTACAGGTGGAAAATGTGTATGTGATGGATTGTGGCTTTTTTTTTTTTTTTATCTGCGGTTCACTTTGCTATTGGCAATGTGACTAGCTAATTTTCCATTATCGTGATTATCAAATGGTTCGATTTTTATTGTATTCTACGGAATTTTAAAATCCATACGCTTAGTAGTAATGTAGCAATACAATATCGAAAATACCATAGTAAACAATAATCTTGGCAACCTTAGTTCATTGACCTTTCTGGGGCTGTTCACACAGAGCAGCATGACGACACAGAAGAGCGTGAGGACACAGAGGAGCATGACAACGCAAAAGAGCATGAGGACGCAGAGGAGCACGAGGACACATCAGCATGACGACACAGAAGAGCGTGAGGACACAGAGGAGCATGAAGAAGCAGAGGCACATGAAGAAGCAGAGGCGCATGAAGAAGCAGAGGAGCATGAAGAAGCAGAGGAGCATGAGGACAGAGGAGCATGAAGAAGCAGAGGAGCATGAAGAAGCAGAGGAGCATGAAGAAGCAGAGGAGCATGAGGACAGAGGAGCATGAAGAAGCAGAGGCGCATGAAGAAGCAGAGGAGCATGAAGAAGCAGAGGAGCATGAGGACAGAGGAGCATGAAGAAGCAGAGGAGCATGAAGAAGCAGAGGAGCATGAACAAGCAGAGGAGCATGCAGAAGCAGAGGAGCATGAACAAGCAGAGGAGCATGAACAAGCAGAGGAGCATGAGTTTCTGAGTCAATGGCTTGTGGATATCAGTATAGGTTAGAAGGAAATACAAAATCAGAGGAATTCATTTCACATATAATTTAATTTCAAAAAGAGTTCCTGAGGGATCTATACTCGTAATTTACATGAATAACCTGTGTGCTGATGGTACAGTATTGTATTCTAATGGCTCTTCATTTGACCAGGCTAATAAAACCAGCAGGAAGATTTCAACATGATTCAGCACAATGTGCTGGATCTGAAACTCATCTAAACTAAAGCAATAGTTTTTAGAAAACAATATCTCTGAACATGTCAAACTTTACATTGAAGATAAATTACATCCTGCACTCCATGCAGATAACCCCTAACCTCTTCTCCTCCAAACATTTCAACCCTAACCCTAACCTCTTCCAAACAGTTATTTTGTTCTTAAATATAGATGTTCCTTAACCCTTTGCAGTTCTATGTCGGACCAGGTCTGTCAATCAATACAATTTTCCCTTTTCTGTCCGACACCATCAAAAAGATGTCAAGCACAGGTTCCCTAGTCATTTTTTCTCTGGAAACCTTTCAATGGCTGAGTGAGACCGATAGGAGCAGAGAGAAGCCGGAATAAAAAGGGGCGTATCTGAGCAATACACAGCCCCTGCACCTCAAAGACAACACGGACACAAACAAAGAAGAGAGCTGCTTCCGCATCCATCGTCAAAGAATATCACAGACATGCAGGGCAGAGCCTTTTAAACCTGTTTTCCTGTGAAAATAAAATACTTTTAAACAGTGCATGTAAAATAAACAGCACGTGTGAAAATAAATTGGCCCTGACGCGCCTGACAAGCACTGAATAAATGGACTGCAAAGGGTTAATGATATTTATTCAGTTGTAAGTTTTCCGAGTAACATAATCTAACACCTCTAGTACGTCCTCTTGCTTTGAGAAGATCCTGATGCTTGAGTGTCCAAAGTTATGGATGACTGTGGCAGGATAGGGCCCTGTTTGTAAATATTGTGGGGTGGTGGGATGGGGTTAATTTCCTATCCCTGCCAAAATACACGTGAGAATGTGGCTGGAGCTAATTGAATAATTGATAATTAGGCTCTAGCAACATGCTATAAAAAAGGGGGAAATTACTTTGTTTGGTGGAGGTGTTTTTGGGGTGAATGTTTCTGTGTTGTGTGTTACAAAGTTCAGCGAATGCTCTGCCCAGCCTGAACAGTTTTTTTTGTTTGACCTTTTATTTCTGGCTCTGTGAGCCGTGTTTTGTTTGACTTTTTGATTTACTTTTTGTTGATTAAACAGCGCAGCAGCGCTTTCACTGCAGTTTTATTGTCTCAGGGTCTCTGTCCTCCCGGCTATCCTGTCACAATGACCAAGAAAGCTTCTAAAACTCAGATACATGTCAACAAACCTAATTGAAAAAGAAATACTTTCTAGAACTGTAAATGTTTTCAAATAACTGGAAAAAAATTGTGTTTGTTTGTTACAGTGGGATATAACAAAAACAAAAAACAATCAAATATATATTTACCATCGTCAGCAAAGTAAGCAGGTCTTCATATCCAGCAAATTCTTCCAAAACATTGTCTAGAGTTTCCACATACCAAGAACCTGCTTGTGTGTCTCGCCAAGACACATACCCTTAAACATACAAATGACATGAGAGGGAAAGTATAAGGGAATGTTCAATTATATCCCTTTTATAAGGGACTGTAGGCGATATTATTCCACACATCTTACCTGCTGTACACTTCCATTCCCTACATAGCTCTCAATGTGCAGTTTTGAAAGAACCGCATGATATAAAAACATGGATTTTCATGTTGAAACAGATCTGGTACTACACAACATTACACAAATCTCTGTCCACCTTATTATCAGTTAGCATTGCACTTCCTTGGCATTTCACCTGGAGAATGAAATTGTCCTTCAACGCCTGCTTCCCTTTCACTGACATATTTTGCAGCCAGTTAAACACTGAGGTGAAATGACCTAGGCAGTGAAACAGTCACACATGACACACAGGCGGGCAAAGGTGTTCCTGGTCCTGCTAATATGGAGTTTGTATCTCAATTTGTATTTTTTATGCCATGTTGACAGAACATAAAAACTAAAATAAACCCATCTGAGTTGGACTGTTTTTTTACCTGGAAAAGTGGAGTATGACACTAAGATATCACTGGGAGTGGGCAGGCTTGCTCTGGCATCGGGCTCATCAGAGTCTTCCCCAAGCTCCTCCCTGGGTGACATCGGCGTGGCGTCTGTGTGATCGTCAATGCCACCGGCCGCCGGCTCAAACTCATCTGGAGAGACCTCAAACCCTCTGTCTTTTTGATCTGAGACACCAAGAAGAAACAGCTGTAGATACCTCACTAACCCTAACCCTCCCAAACCCTGTATCTGAGACACCAAGAAGCAGCAGCCATTAGAAACTGTTGCTTTTTAATCATGCAAGTAACATGCATTGGCTGGCACAGCAGTACAATCTAAACGACAGCTAGCAGTATGGCCATGACATATATCAACAGTTTGTACAGAATAGTCTACAGCAGTTTAAAATAAGAAACGAACAATGAAAAGTGATTCTCCAGGTACATGCAAACATTCAAAGGTGCAGTTTAGTGTGTTTCTGTAGAGGTGCAGTTTAGTGTGTTTCTGTAGAGGTGCAGTTTAGTGTGTTGTGCAGTTTAGTGTGTTTCTGTAGAGGTGCAGTTTAGTGTGTTTCTGTAGAGGTGCAGTTTAGTGTGTTGTGCAGTTTAGTGTGTTTCTGTAGAGGTGCAGTTTAGTGTGTTTCTGTAGAGGTGCAGTTTAGTTTGTTGTGCAGTTTAGTGTGTTTCTGTAGAGGTGCAGTTTAGTGTGTTGTGCAGTTTAGTGTGTTTCTGTAGAGGTGCAGTTTAGTGTGTTTCTGTAGAGGTGCAGTTTAGTGTGTTTCTGTAGAGGTGCAGTTTAGTGTGTTTCTGTAGAGGTGCAGTTTAGTGTGTTGTGCAGTTTAGTGTGTTTCCGTAGAGGTGCAGTTTAGTGTGTTGTGCAGTTTAGTGTGTTTCTGTAGAGGTGCAGTTTAGTGTGTTTCTGTAGAGGTGCAGTTTAGTGTGTTGTGCAGTTTAGTGTGTTTCTGTAGAGGTGCAGTTTAGTGTGTTTCTGTAGAGGTGCAGTTTAGTGTGTTGTGCAGTTTAGTGTGTTTCTGTAGAGGTGCAGTTTAGTGTGTTTCTGTAGAGGTGCAGTTTAGTTTGTTGTGCAGTTTAGTGTGTTTCTGTAGAGGTGCAGTTTAGTGTGTTGTGCAGTTTAGTGTGTTTCTGTAGAGGTGCAGTTTAGTGTGTTTCTGTAGAGGTGCAGTTTAGTGTGTTTCTGTAGAGGTGCAGTTTAGTGTGTTTCTGTAGAGGTGCAGTTTAGTGTGTTGTGCAGTTTAGTGTGTTTCCGTAGAGGTGCAGTTTAGTGTGTTGTGCAGTTTAGTGTGTTTCTGTAGAGGTGCAGTTTAGTGTGTTTCTGTAGAGGTCCAGTTTAGTGTGTTGTGCAGTTTAGTGTGTTTCTGTAGAGGTGCAGTTCATTTTATTTCTGTAGAACTGTAGTATGTATCCACTAGTGCAGGTTACTGCTTCCACTGTGGTGAACCAGCTTAAACAGAAATACATTTGAGAGAGTTCGATAGTTTTAAACAGTCACAAAGATATACACAGTGATTCTAAACAAGAACAACAGATTAGTTAAATGTAACTTTTCAGACCCTACCAAGTTTCCCTCAATTCTTTCTCTGTATGATTTTTGCAGCCAGTACTTGCCTCCACCACACGCTTGGATGAAGAAGAGCTTGGGTTTCCCTTGTAGTGTTGGGCAGTTTTGTCCATTAAAATAATTGGTAATATTCTGAACTGGAACTATTGGGCCATCAACACCATGGATAGCACCTGGAAACCTGTTGTGGTTCACCTATGGAACAGAATTGAGAGTAATCATTTGAATCCGGGTCACTAAATTCAATACAATGAGAAGACACAACCTTTAATTAAAGTGATTGTAGCTAACCTAATAATCCCCTCAATCTGACCCCTTCCACTTCCATTAGCTACACAGCTCTGAAATGGGCACTTAAAGAAAACATGGATTTCATATTAAACAGACCTCTGTATCACACAAGGTTAAAGAATGTGCTTGCCTTGCCTTCCAGCAAGTCTGTTACTGCTTTACTTCCTGGGTCGTTTCACCCCAGCAGTGTCTTCTGGGTCATGTTACTGGCTGAAAGGATCTCAGTCAACAGGGGAAGCAGCTGATTGGTTATTAACAGGAACAAAGCCAATCTTCCGATAAAATGACCCAGGAAGCGTACCACAGCCCTCAAGCATGGCTTACAAACAGAGATTTCTTTAACCTAGTGTAGTACCAGATATCATGTTCATTAAAACATGTTAATTACATTTTTTAAAATAAAATAAAATTTATTTAACTGCACATTTGAGACCTACATAATGAACAGTGTTGGGAAGGTTATTTTTAAAAAGTAATCCATTACAGTTACAAGTTACCTGAACAACATTTTAACTAGTTAGTTACACATAGTGCACTTTAAATTTTACAGCAGGCTGCAACTCGAAATATTCTTATGAGATCCAGTTATGGCACCCACTTGTTCTCTGATGCCCTTTTCCAGCTGTGAAAAACATGTTCCTGTAACATGCATGGTTTGACTTGCACTGTGGAAGCACTTTCTGATTCCCACGTCGTGTCTTAGCCTTTTTTTAAATGTAATGAACAGTAACTGTGTAATTGTTTACATGAGGTGTAATTCATTACCTACCTGAAAAAGGAGCCATCAAATCTAATAAAAAAAAAAAAATCAGATCTAATCAGACTAGAGTCACACCCCAATACTGATCATGAATGGATGTGCATGTTGGAAAAATGTATGGAAATATTCTGTCAGCAAAGAGAAAAGCAACATTCTGTCAGTTTACCCCAGTGCCACGTGACAGGATTATTACAACACAGCAGTCGAAGGCAGTGTGGTCTGTCTGTAACAAGGTATTCTAACCCCAACCCCAACCCCAACCCCCTAACCTCAGTGCCATGGGACAGGATTATTACAACACAGCAGTCGAAGGCAGTGTGGTCTGTCTGTGACAAGGCATGCAGCTCTCGTCTTATTGCCTATATTGGGAGAAAGGTTAAGAGTATTTACAGGATGACACCAAAGCAACATTATAGACAGGGTTCCTAAAACTAGAGATGTGCAAAGTTCTTTCTTAAAAAAAATGTCAAGGTGGATTTCTTATTACATTTGTATGTGACCAAATTAAAAAAAAAAAAGAAAACCATGGGTTTTTAAAAAAATGTTTTAACTCTTCTTAGTTTTTGTTTTATTTCAATGGTAAAGTTTACAAATATACTTTGCTTCTGTTAACCACATTTTCAAAAAATATTTGAGTGAAATTTCATAAAGTGGCCAGTTATTTTGTATTTCTTCGCTCCCTTCTGTGGTTTCTCTGTTTCTTTTCCAAAGTCAAGGCAAGCTGAATTCCCTGTTTGGCCATCACTGGGCTTGCAAACACACTTGCAAATTAGAAGTCAAGTTTATGTAGGGCAGGCCAGGCCACTGGGAGGAAGAAAGTGTAAGTCAAATTATCACTGACAGCCCCTTTAAAAAGCGTTTGCTACAGTCTTAATTAAGTCCTATTCTTGGGTTGGAGAGAAACACTTGCCAATGACAAAGTCAGAACCAAACAACTAAGAAATATAACACAAGGTCTCCCAAGCACCAATCAAGCAAAAGTATAAGCTTGAATTTGTCTCTGTTCAAAAAACAGTTAAAGACCAGAGTAAACACTTTGCAAATATGGTCCTTTTTACGTTAAATAGCAGAGAGTATACTGTTGGTAGCATAAATCAACCCAGGTGAATTCCTATTTACCTGCGATGTGAGGTTTCTCTTCACCTCAACAATGAAGTGAAATGACTTGAACCGTTTCTCAAGTCTGGCACAATCAATGTCAGATCCTGTGCGGTTCTTCAGATTACTGTCTGGATGAAATTCCACATTATTAATAATCAGGCATTGACCGCAAGGCCTCGCATCCATTCTGTACATCTGCAAAAAAAAAAAAAAAAGAAACAAATAATTAGAGAGAGAGTAAGAGAGAGGTGAGCGAGAGAGAGGTGAGAGACAGAGAGGTGAGCAAGAGAGAGGAAGAGTGAGTGACACTTTGCTCTGGCATGACCCCTAATGAAAGGAGTCATTTACAATTAAATTAAAAATATATGAATTCAGATTTTATAGCATTTACATGAATAACACATCAAAGCGTTATACTGTAGTATTTTTAGTCTGCTAATATTTACATGCAATATCAGTGTTATACTGTAGTATTTTTAGTCTGCTAATATTTACATGCAATATCAGTGTTATACTGTAGTATTTTTAGTCTGCTAATGTTTACATGCAATATCAGTGTTATACTGTAGTATTTTTAGTCTGATAATGTTTACATGCAATATCAGCGTTATACTGTAGTATTTTTAGTCTGATAATGTTTACATGCAATATCAGCGTTACACTGTAGTATTTTTAGTCTGATAATGTTTACATGCAATATCAGCGTTACACTGTAGTATTTTTAGTCTGATAATGTTTACATGCAATATCAGTGTTATACTGTAGTATTTTTAGTCTGATAATGTTTACATGCAATATCAGTGTTATACTGTAGTATTTTTAGTCTGATAATGTTTCCATGTTGGGGTTTTACCAGCGCGTGAAGATGCAGCGTAACCTTCCGCTGCTGCAGGTAGGGTCTATTTGGATCATTGTGTTTTTACAAGTAGGTTTTAAGGGGAGGAGCTTATCACTGCTTGTGGGGAATGGAAATGAAGTGGGCTGTCAACCAGTTTACTTTATGATACAAATTCACAGAAGACTGAACTATGGAATCATTTGGTAAATTAGGAATTAGTATTGTAAAGTTTTTTAATATAAATCAAGCTATGCTTATTTAACAGAACAATGAGTGTTTCCCCCGTTTGACAACCAAGATGAAGGGACTGTACCTGAAGACTGTCTCTCCTTAGTCTGGGTATAGAAGGACGCTCATCTCCTTCAGAACCTAAAACAAACACAGCCCTGTCACTTCTTGCATATTTATCACACAAACACATTAGAATTGCTTTTCCTAGAACTTTATATCAGTTCATTTTATGTAGCTGGTAATTAAATCTGTTTATAACAATTTACAAATTTGATCAGAAATGGTCTGTATTTTAAAGAGGAAGTAGCAAGGTTTCTAAAAACATAGTGTTATACGTCCCCATGTGTTGCTACAACAGTTTAAATGACATACTTGTCATTTTTATTTTTATTTTTAACATCCTGACAACTTTTTACATGTAATAGTTTGAAGTCTGTTTCAAAGCTCTTTTCAAGATGTCAGCTCCAATGCACTCATGTTTGGGATCGGGCCTGCCTATTAGAAAATAAAAACCAGGCTTTGTATTCCGCGTAACATCATGGGTCCTTATTGCTGTACCTGTTTGGCAATGTGGGCAATAATCCTGGCACTAGAATTCTAATAATAATAATAATGATACAAGCACAGCAATAGATTCCGTTTTTGATAAGCATGCAGTGTAAAAGGCCTGTGGTGTGTAACAGACTCACATTGAATGGGGTGATCAGCACTCTTTTCCACACCCTCATCCTTTCTAGAGATGTGTCCTCTGTCTGGTTTGTCCATTTCCTTTTCTGCAAAATAAATCACTGCATTTAACTTGCTTCTTATTTGCACTTACATATAATAAATTAGCATTTTACTGTTACTGATTGTTATTGATTGTCCTTAAAAATGGATAGTGATGGATAGCTTAATCTGCTAGTTGTCAGTAAAAACTTCAGTGCCCCTTTGCTTCCAAATTTGTGTGTGAGTGTGTGTGTGTGAGTGTGTGTGTGTGTGTGTGTGTATTGCATTGCACTGTATTGGGATGCAGATGGGTACTGGAATGCACATTGGGATGTGTATGGGGGTGGGTATTGGGATGCACACTGGGATGTGTATGGGGATGGGTATTGGAATGCACACTGGGATGTGTATGGGGGTGGGTACTGGAATGCACATTGGGATGTGTATGGGGATGGGTATTGGAATGCACATTGGGATGTGTATGGGGATGGGTATTGGGATGCACACTGGGATGTGTATGGGGATGGGTATTGGGATGCACATTGGGATGTGTATGGGGATAGGTATTGGGATGCACACTGGGATGTGTATGGGGGTGGGTATTGGAATGCACATTGGGATGTGTATGGGGATGGGTACTGGAATGCACACTGGGATGTGTATGGGGGTGGGTATTGGAATGCACATTGGGATGTGTATGGGGATGGGTATTGGAAAGCACATTGGGATGTGTATGGGGATGGGTATTGGAATGCACACTGGGATGTGTATGGGGATGGGTATTGGAATGCACATTGGGATGTGTATGGGGGTGGGTATTGGGATGCACATTGGGATGTGTATGGGGGTGGGTATTGGAATGCACATTGGGATGTGTATGGGGATGGGTATTGGAATGCACATTGGGATGTGTATGGGGGTGGGTATTGGAATGCACATTGGGATGTGTATGGGGATGGGTATTGGAATGCACATTGGGATGTGTATGGGGGTGGGTATTGGAATGCACATTGGGATGTGTATGGGGATGGGTATTGGAATGCACATTGGGATGTGTATGGGGATGGGTATTGGAATGCACATTGGGATGTGTATGGGGATGGGTATTGGAATGCACATTGGGATGTGTATGGGGATGGGTATTGGGATGTGTATGCATGGGTATTGATGCACACTGGGATGTGTATGGGGATGGGTATTGGAATGCACATTGGGATGTGTATGGGGATGGGTATTGGAATGCACATTGGGATGTGTATGGGGATGGGTATTGGAATGCACATTGGGATGTGTATGGGGATGGGTATTGGAATGCACATTGGGATGTGTATGGGGATTGGGTATATGGAATGCACATTGGGATGTGTATGGGGATGGGTATTGGGATGCACATTGGGATGTGTATGGGGATGGGTATTGGAATGCACATTGGGATGTGTATGGGGATGGGTATTGGAATGCACATTGGGATGTGTATGGGGATGGGTATTGGAATGCACATTGGGATGTGTATGGGGATGGGTATTGGGATGTGTATGGGGATGGGTATGGGGATGGGTATTGGGATGCACATTGGGATGTGTATGGGGATGGGTATTGGAATGCACATTGGGATGTGTATGGGGATGGGTATTGGAATGCACATTGGGATGTGTATGGGGATGGGTATTGGGATGCGGATGGGGATGGGTATTGGAATGCACATTGAGATGTGTATGGGGGTGGGATGGGTATTGGAATGCACATTGGGATGTGTATGGGGATGGGTATTGGGATGGGATGTGTATGGGGATGGGTATTGGAATGCACATTGGGATGTGTATGGGGATGGGTATTGGAATGCACATTGGGATGTGTATGGGGGTGGGTATTGGGATGCACATTGGGATGTGTATGGGGATGGGTATTGGAATGCACATTGGGATGTGTATGGGGATGGGTATTGGGATGGGTATGGGGATGGGTATTGGGATGCACATTGGGATGTGTATGGGGATGGGTATTGGGATGCACATTGGGATGTGTATGGGGATGGGTATTGGAATGCACATTGGGATGTGTATGGGGATGGGTATTGGAATGCACATTGGGATGTGTATGGGGATGGGTATTGGAATGCACATTGGGATGTGTATGGGGATGGGTATTGGAATGCACATTGGGATGTGTATGGGGATGGGTATTGGAATGCACATTGGGATGTGTATGGGGATGGGTATTGGGATGTGGATGGGGATGGGTATGGGGATGGGTATTGGAATGCACATTGGGATGTGTATGGGGATGGGTATTGGAATGCACATTGGGATGTGTATGGGGATGGGTATTGGAATGCACATTGGGATGTGTATGGGGATGGGTATTGGAATGCACATTGGGATGTGTATGGGGATGGGTATTGGAATGCACATTGGGATGTGTATGGGGATGGGTATTGGAATGCACATTGGGATGTGTATGGGGATGGGTATTGGAATGCACATTGGGATGTGTATGGGGATGGGTATTGGGATGCACATTGGGGATGGGATGTGTATGGGGATGGGTATTGGGATGTGTATGGGGATGGGTATTGGGGATGTGTATGGGGATGGGTATTGGAATGCACATTGGGATGTGTATTGGGATGTGTATGGGAATGCACATTGGGATGTGTATGGGGGTGGGTATTGGGATGCACATTGGGATGTATATGGGGATGGGTATTGGGATGTATGGGGATGGGTATTGGAATGCACATTGGGATGTGTATGGGGATGGGTATTGGAATGCACATTGGGATGTGTATGGGGATGGGTATTGGAATGCACATTGGGATGTGTATGGGGATGGGTATTGGAATGCACATTGGGATGTGTATGGGGATGGGTATTGGAATGCACATTGGGATGTGTATGGGGATGGGTATTGGGATGCACATTGGGATGTGTATGGGGATGGGTATTGGGATGTGTATGGGGATGGGTATTGGGTATTGGAATGCACATTGGGATGTGTATGGGGATGGGTATTGGGTATTGGGATGTGTATGGGGATGGGTATTGGAATGCACACTGGGATGTGTATGGGGATGGGTATTGGAATGCACATTGGGATGTGTATGGGGATGGGTATTGGAATGCACATTGGGATGTGTATGGGGATGGGTATTGGAATGCACACTGGGATGTGTATGGGGATGGGTATTGGAATGCACATTGGGATGTGTATGGGGATGGGTATTGGAATGCACATTGGGATGTGTATGGGGATGGTTATTGGAATATTGGGATGTGTATGGGGATGGGTATTGGGATGCACATTGGGATGTGTATGGGGATGGGTATTGGAATGCACATTGGGATGTGTATGGGGATGGGTATTGGAATGCACATTGGGATGTGTATGGGGATGGGTATTGGAATGCACATTGGGATGTGTATGGGGATGGGTATTGGAATGCACATTGGGATGTGTATGGGGATGGGTATTGGAATGCAC
Source organism: Polyodon spathula (assembly GCF_017654505.1). Classification (NCBI taxonomy): domain Eukaryota; kingdom Metazoa; phylum Chordata; class Actinopteri; order Acipenseriformes; family Polyodontidae; genus Polyodon; species Polyodon spathula. The sequence goes on from NC_054549.1 coordinate 285,518, forward strand.
ATTGGGATGTGTATGGGGATGGGTATTGGGATGCACATTGGGATGTGTATGGGGATGGGTATTGGAATGCACATTGGGATGTGTATGGGGATGGGTATTGGAATGCACACTGGGATGTGTATGGGGATGGGTATTGGAATGCACATTGGGATGTGTATGGGGATGGGTATTGGAATGCACATTGGGATGTGTATGGGGGTGGGTATTGGGATGCACATTGGGATGTGTATGGGGATGGGTATTGGAATGCACATTGGGATGTGTATGGGGATGGGTATTGGAATGCACATTGGGATGTGTATGGGGATGGGTATGGGGCACATTGGGATGTGTTGGGAATGGGTATTGGGATGTGTATGGGGATGGGTATTGGAATGCACATTGGGATGTGTATGGGGATGGGTATTGGAATGCACATTGGGATGTGTATGGGGATGGGTATTGGAATGCACATTGGGATGTGTGTATTGGGTAATGCACATTGGGGATGTGTATTATGCACATTGGGATGTGTATGGGGGTGGGTATTGGAATGCACATTGGGATGTGTATGGGGATGGGTATTGGAATGCACATTGGGATGTGTATGGGGATGGGTATTGGGATGGGAAGGAAACTAGGGCATCATACTCACGCTGTGTTCCATGATTGCGAGAGGTGGGTATTGAGATGGGTATTGGGATGGGTTGAATGGGAAGGGAACAAGGTGGCTGAATCCCAAGGTCAGCGCTCAGGAGATCTGCCACACGGCTCTGGCCTGTTTCCACAAGGCACTCCAGAAAGGCAGGGAAAGCCCGGCTTCCCCGGGTCTCCAGGTCGATCATAAGCTGCCTGGCTTGATCTCTGCGAGGTCCTGCGCTCTGAGCACAGAAAAACAACATTCAAAGATTGTACCAGTGCTTTGTATTTGAAGTGAAAAAAATATATATTTTTTTTACAAATTTTAAAGTAAATTAGAGACAGTGCTGCACCGTACCTCCATGATAGAGATTGATTCAATACAAAGTGTATTATATCACAGTTCCACAGTGTCTCTCGTGGTAGAGATTGATTCAATACAGACTGCATTATATAACAGTTCTACAGTGTCTCTCATGGTAGAGATTGATTCAATACAGACTGCAATATATCACAGTTCCACAGTGTCTCTCATGGTAGAGATTGATTCAATACAGACTGCATTATATCACAGTTCCAGTGTCTCTCATGGTAGAGATTGATTCAATACAGACTGCATTATATCACAGTTCCCAGTGTCTCTCATTGTAGAGATTGATTCAGTACAGACTGCAATACATCACAGTTCCACAGTGTCTCTCATGGTAGAGATTGATTCAATACAGACTGCAATATATCACAGTTCCACAGTGTCTCTCACGGTAGAGATTGATTCAATACAGACTGCATTATGTCACAGTTCTACAGTGCCTCTCTAGCGGTGTATGTTTTACAAGTGCTTTTTCATAAAACCCATGATTTGAAACAAGCAATTCAAACGTCACCTTGCTACTGCAACCCTCTTTCTAATCAGGAGGACTGAAGCTCAGCATGTGATCTCATTGTTAAACCAGCTCTTTCTAATCAGGAGGACTGAAGCTCAGCCTGTGATCTCACTGTTAAACCAGCTCTTTCTAATCAGGAGGACTGAAGCTCAGCATGTGATCTCACTGTTAAACCAGCTCTTTCTAATCAGGAGGACTGAAGCTCACCCTGTGATCTAACTGTTAAACCAGCTCTTTCTAATCAGGAGGACTGAAGCTCAGCCTGTGATCTCACTGTTAAACCAGCTCTTTTCACCTTGCTTACCAGTAGTTTGGTAACATCTCTACTTAGTATGGAGATTTTAATAACAAAATATATTAACCTATTTTCACAATTATTATACAATATAAATATTTTCTACTGCCATAGAGGATGTCACATTTTTCAATTTTTGGAAAACTAAAAAGCGAGATGAAATTCAATATGGTAACGTAACATTCTGAATTCTACAGGGTGCGATGCAAAACTTTTGGCCATAGCTGCAATGCCCCACACATAACCTACTGTTTATCAAACTTGTTTTTCTGTCATCTATATGCAGGTGCACTACTAAAGTGTTAGAAAATATATAATTTTGCAACCAATTATTTAGTAAAAAATAGTAGTGATCTACAGAAATAATAATTTTTAAAAAAGGCAGAAAGTGATAAGAGTATCAAACTGGCTACAGGGCCAGATAGGCATGGCACACCAGGCATTTTGCCACCTGTATCGCTGCTGTTGCTGATCTGCCTGTCCTTGTATGAAATATGGGAGGGATCAAACACTTCAGGGCGTTGGGCACCTCCGTAGACAACAGTTTCATTCTAGTAAGACCTCATCTTGAATATTGTGTTCAGTTCTGGTCACCTCGCTATAAAAAAGATATTGCTGCTCTAGAAAGAGTGCAAAGAAGAGCGACCAGAATTATTCCGGGCTTAAAAGGCATGTCATATGCAGACAGGCTAAAAGAATTGAATCTGTTCAGTCTTGAACAAAGAAGACTACGTGGCGACCTAATTCAAGCATTCAAAATTCTAAAAGGTATTGACAGTGTCGACCCAAGGGACTTTTTCAGCCTGAAAAAAGAAACAAGGACCAGGGGTCACAAATGGAGTTTAGAAAAAGGGGCATTCAGAACAGAAAATAGGAGACACTTTTTTACACAGAGAATTGTGAGGGTCTGGAATCAACTCCCCAGTAATGTTGTTGAAGCTGACACCCTGGGATCCTTCAAGAAGCTGCTTGATGAGATTTTGGGATCAATAAGCTACTAACAACCAAACGAGCAAGATGGGCCGAATGGCCTCCTCTCGTTTGTAAACTTTCTTATGTTCTTATGTTTTTATGATTTTTCATGGCAAGCACGTGCTGGCTGTGATTGGTCAATCCATCGGCGATACCGATAGCCAGAAAAAAAATGCTCTGGATTCGATTTGAGCATCACTGCTCAGCATCACCACGGGTCTAGTGGTACATTCCCACGCTGATCTGTGCAATACCATATGAAAGCAACAGCAGCACTACACATTGCAAAATGCCTGTCTGTCTGTCTGTCTGTCCGTCTGTCCCGACTCTACGGAGCCCCAAGGCCAGTGACAGTGCTTTCACTAACTGAGTCGCTTGGGACCTATATCTGTATTCAGGGCTTAAATTCTCATTGAATATTTCCCGGAACCCAACCGCTCGCTACAAAGCCACAATGTAAGATTCAATCAGGCCCAGGGACAAATCAAATATAAGTCTACCTTTATTTCATCAATCATGTCTTGATTGAATATTCCTCTGGAAATCAGTCCATCGTACAGCAGAGATGGATCCAATTCAAGCACCAGAAAGGAGCGTCTGCTTTGCAGAATTTTCTTGTGTCTGGCATCCATTATGACCGTAGAAAGATTTCTAGAATAAAAAAAGAAAAGAGTCCACTGTGAAAATAGGGTTATTTGTTTTCTTATATAAATCTGCATGCTAATGCATCAGAATATATGTTGATCAGAAATGTGAAGGGTTGTTCCATGCCAGCTCAGAACATCCAGACAGACAAATGATTCTGGGTCAACATCTCAGAATGTGACAACATTATCAGAGCTGCCAGACAGTCCCTCGCAGTATTATCAGAGCTGCCAGACAGTCCCTTGCAGTATTATCAGAGCTGCCAGACAGTCCCTCGCAGTATTATCAGAGCTGCCAGGCAGTCCCTCGCAGTATTATCAGAGCTGCCAGACAGTCCCTCGCAGTATTATCAGAGCTGCCAGACAGTCCCTCGCAGTATTATCAGAGCTGCCAGACAGTCCCTCGCAGTATTATCAGAGCTGCCAGGCAGTCCCTCGCAGTATTATCAGAGCTGCCAGGCAGTCCCTCGCAGTATTATCAGAGCTGCCAGGCAGTCCCTCGCAGTATTATCAGAGCTGCCAGGCAGTCCCTCGCAGTATTATCAGAGCTGCCAGGCAGTCCCTCGCAGTATTATCAGAGCTGCCAGACAGTCCCTCGCAGTATTATCAGAGCTGCCAGACAGTCCCTCGCAGTATTATCGGAGCTGCCAAGAAGTCCCTCGCAGTATTATCGGAGCTGCCAGGCAGTCCCTCGCAGTATTATCAGAGCTGCCAGGCAGTCCCTCGCAGTATTATCAGAGCTGCCAGGCAGTCCCTCGCAGTATTATCAGAGCTGCCAGGCAGTCCCTCGCAGTATTATCAGAGCTGCCAGGCAGTCCCTCGCAGTATTATCAGAGCTGCCAGGCAGTCCCTCGCAGTATTATCAGAGCTGCCAGGCAGTCCCTCGCAGTATTATCAGAGCTGCCAGGCAGTTCCTCGCAGTATTATCAGAGCTACCAGGCAGTCCCTCGCAGTATTATCAGAGCTGCCAGCCAGTCCCTCGCAGTATTATCAGAGCTGCCAGGCAGTCCCTCGCAGTATTATCAGAGCTGCCAGGCAGTTCCTCGCAGTATTATCAGAGCTACCAGGCAGTCCCTCGCAGTATTATCAGAGCTGCCAGGCAGTCCCTCGCAGTATTATCAGAGCTGCCAGGCAGTCCCTCGCAGTATTATCAGAGCTGCCAGGCAGTCCCTCGCAGTATTATCAGAGCTGCCAGGCAGTTCCTCGCAGTATTATCAGAGCTACCAGGCAGTCCCTCGCAGTATTATCAGAGCTGCCAGCCAGTCCCTCGCAGTATCATCAGAGCTGCCAGGCAGTCCCTCGCAGCATCATCAGAGCTGCCAGCCAGTCCCTCGCAGTATCATCAGAGCTGCCAGCCAGTCCCTCGCAGTATCATCAGAGCTGCCAGACAGTCCCTCGCAGTATCATCAGAGCTGCCAGACAGTCCCTTGCAGTATTATCCCACAGTCAGTCTCCTGGCTGCTTCATCAGGAATATGGTGTTCTAACTGAACCCATGCAAGTGCATATAGGCTTTAAAAGGCAGGTTTACCTGGTGACTAGTGAATGGTCTCTAGCATTTGGACTATAGTTTACAACTGGATAATGACATGGGATAGGATGATTGTTTATAGAATAATGTGAAGAGATTGGTTTTGCCATTGTAATCAATGTATTCTAAAATTAGATTTGTTAAGGTTTGACATTGCGCATTAGATTAACTGTGATATACAAACACGGTCTAAGGGAATTCTCCTGCAGACACATGGACACTACTTGGCTGAATTATGACACGTGTGGAACCTGTATTAACAATCTCCAAACACTATTTGATTTGATTTACTTTTCTTCATATCCTTTTCACAATGGGGCACCTGCCCATTGTTGCTTGTACAACATTGTATGAAAGACAGAAGTCATTAAGCTTAAAGAATAAAGCTTAAAATTACAGCATTACCCGTCCTCACACGTTGCTACAACTGTTTAAATAACTACCTGTCATTTTTCATTGACATCCTGATACATTTAGAACTTTAAAGTCTGTTTCAAAGCTCTTTTCAAAATGGCCGCTGTAGTGCACTGACATTATTGCCCACACTGTCAGACATGTACCACAGCAATAACGATCCACGATGTGGTACAGAAAAGAAAAGCCGGAGCATTTATGTTTTTTGTTTTGTTTTTAAATTGCTCTTCCTGCAGTGATTTAGAGGACAGATCTCAAACCCCAGTGCACTAGAGCAGACATTTTGAAAAGAGCTTTGAAACAGACTTTAACATTATAAGTTTAAAAAGTTGTCAGGATGTTAACAATGAAGAAAATAAATGACAGATGCGTTATTTAAACAGTTGTAGCAGCACCTGGGGACGAGTAACGCCCTATTTTTAGGAACCCTGCTACTTCCTTGCTAATGAAGGCATGAGCCTAAAAGCCTGTGTTATAAATGAACACCTCAGAAAGCTGCAGCTTCATAGAGGGGACTTTTTAAACAACGTTTCCATGAATATACTCTGTGTGTTCAGTATGGTTCTCTACTGCTGTTTCCTTTTACATCATTACCATGCTAACTAACTATTTCATCAAAAGTTGCTTCTGAAAAGATCCCTCTAAGCTGACTGCGAGAAAGTGGGGAAGCATATTATTGTTGCTCTGTACACTGGAGCCTGTGCAACGCTAATATGCTTCCCCACAGTCAAATCCTCACAAGCATTTTGGCTGGATTCGTTATTATAATTATAAAGAATAATACAGAACACAAAGATTAGTACGATATATTAAACATGTAAAAAAATAAATACTGTATTCGGGAAATGTTGATTGTATAAAGTACCTCTTTAAGTCAGCACCCTATATCAGAGATGTGTCTACACACCACTCCTTATAGCATTGTAGCTAGGTATTTATAGGGTTACTGTTTCAGTGTAGCTATTGTAACACATTAAAATGAAGTGAAACTGACTAGATTAATGCTGCTGGGGAAGTAGTGAGATTCACACCAAACTTATGGAGAAGCGAAATATATACAATTGGACTTTCATAATCAACGCTCATCTCTTCAGGACTGTTTAAAAGGGTTTTCATATTTCAGACAGTTGTAACCTGTACAGTGATATTGGTCATGGGTGGAAATAAGATTGCATAACAGCTTTGCCCATTCCGGATTTTAATACTAGCTTGATTAGCTCCAGTGTACTGGTAAGAAGCCCAGATGTGGCTTATCAGACTCACACTAATAAAGCCAGGAATGGATCTAACTGCTAAGCAACGGGGGTCTTATTTCCATCCCTGCTGGTTAAAAAGACTATGCCCAAAACTATGACTGAGACAGAGTATTACAATATGCTTGGATTGAGATAGAATATTACAATATGCTTGGACTGAGATTGAGTATTGCAATATGCTTGGATTGAGATAGAATATTATAATGTGTTTGGATTGAGATACAGCAATAACACAACCATGTCTTCTTTCACCTAACCTGGATTTCTTAAAGTTAAAAACATAAATCAGTCCTGCCTAACAAAGGATGGTGAGCAAAGCTGTAGGGTTGTGTCAAATGTGTTTGCCTGCGTCTTTGACAAGCCTAATACCTATTTTGGAAGCAGAAGACTTTTGTGTCAAGCACAAAGTAATTAGTGACATAAAATGTACTTTGAATTGTATTGAAATTCAAATGCAAATGTAAACAAGAACCCCAATTTCCTTACATTTCCACTTACATCTGCAGAGACCTCTGAAGTGTTCAAAACGAGTGTCTGTATATCATAGGTAGCAAACACACAAACCACGAGTTACTGCAACTATCAATCATTACAACAGACAAGCAGTACTTTACTGAAACTGCACGTTTACTGGGTCAAAACACAGATTGGTTTGTAAGTTTTCTGAATAACTGAACAAGCCAAATCCTAAACACAACCGATATATACATTGTCTGCCTGAGCTGTTAATCTATAGTCACAACCCTACACATCAAACGCCATACCTGTAAACCAGCGACGATTCAACGCAGCAGTCAGTCCCAGTCAGGCGATCAGTAAACACTGAAGATGTGCACACACCTGGATCACTGCTCCAACACTAAACACAGAATCAACTGTGTGTGTCTTTTAGCACCCTGAACGCACATGTATATAATGTGTAGTACAATATCAGCAGAATGTAGTTACCGGTATTCTAAAGTTTAGAGTAGTGTATTAATTTACTGTGCATTGAAACTGAAAGTAACGTAACAGTGTACTTACCAGACCAGTTCCGTATGTGATCTCCCGTCCTTGCTTGTCGTCATTTGTTAGAACCTGTTTTTGTGGTTGGGCGAGCACTGACACATTAGTTTCGTTGGAAACGCCTTTAATCAGTTTTAACACGAAGCGTCCCTGAAAGCGATACAGCGCAATTAAGATTTTGTGAGTTTCTTCCTTGTTTTCATTGAAGCCACGCCTCTCGTAATGATGCTATTACGCCGGGTGACCGGAAGCGCTTGTTGAAAATTTGCAGTGCAATCTGGATGGAGGGTGCAATTGTGGGTTACTAGGTGTGAGCGAGCGAGTGATTTTACAATAAAATACACCTAAGGACTGCGATGAAAAGGCGTGCTATGTGAATTTGGAAGCGGTGCAATCGTCTGTTGATTTGGAGCTGTGGTGTATATCTCATTGCTGATAGGAAATCGTATGTATTTATATTTCTGGAATGCTACCAAATGTATTTTTATTTGTCTCTATCAAAGCATAATACCAGGGAGAAAGTCAACTTTATTAACAGAATGTGCGCTTTCAAATACTAAAATGCTAAAAAAGAAGTCCCATGTTTTTGTTGCTATTAATTATGACATTACTGTTAGCCAAACCAATGCCTTTAAACCTTTTCAATAGTACGTTAGCAGCTTAGTACATAAGAACATAAGAAAGTTTACAAACGAGAGGAGGCCATTCGGCCCATCTTGCTCGTTTGGTTGTTAGTAGCTTATTGATCCCAAAATCTCATCAAGCAGCTTCTTGAAGGATCCCAGGGTGTCAGCTTCAACAACATTACTGGGGAGTTGATTCCAGACCCTCACAATTCTCTGTGTAAAAAAGTGTCTCCTATTTTCTGTTCTGAATGCCCCTTTTTCTAAACTCATTTGTGACCCCTGGTCCTTGTTTCTTTTTTCAGGCTGAAAAAGTCCCTTGGGTCGACACTGTCAATACCTTTTAGAATTTTGAATGCTTGAATTAGGTCGCCACGTAGTCTTCTTTGTTCAAGACTGAACAGATTCAATTCTTTTAGCCTGTCTGCATATGACATGCCTTTTAAGCCTGGAATAATTCTGGTCGCTCTTCTTTGCACTCTTTCTAGAGCAGCATGTTGGTCTTTTTTAGTTAAAAACATTGTTTTGTTTTGGTGCAGAAAAAGTGAACAGACAGCAAAACCCGTAAGCTTGCAAAGCTTCATTCTCACGTATTAATAGGTACCCCAACAGAACCCTATAGCGCCTGTTTATATAAACACGACTCGGACGAAGGGACATCATAGGTAGCATATTGCAACACTGAACATGTTTATTAAAAAGTTACACAGACTTGGCCTATCAAATTAGATATTTCGTGAATAAATGCAACACAGAATTTATTGTAACATATTTTTTTAGGCGAAAGAAAATGACAAGATTAAGACTTGTGTTTTCAACATTACGAATTGTTGTGTTGATTTTCCTGCTGCTGTCATGCTGCCCTGCCCCGCTTGCTGCTGGCGAGTTTGACCCTTATGCAGTGTTAGGGATCGGAAAGAGTGCCACTCAAGCTGAAGTTAAGAAGGTTTACAAGAAACTTGCTCGAGAATGGTAAGAACTTTGTTATTTTCTGTTAACTTGCTGCACTGCTAATTTATAAACTCTTTGTTGTCGGGTTGGGGAGGGGTGTATTTGAATATATCTGTAAGTCTATAATATTTTCTGAATGCGCTGCACACCAATGCTGCTACTTTCATGATTACAGCCAGTTTGGGAATGCTAAAGCCCCTTTCACACAAGCACTCCTACCCAGGTCACAATCCTGGGGTGTGAAACCAAGTACCTGGGTCGTATCCGAGTTCCAGCGACCCACCTTAGGCTGTGGGTCGACACGCTTTGACCCTGGTTGAGGGAGACAAAATGTATGACAGCCCTTCGTAAGCCGAGGAAATAACAGACAGCCACGCCTGCATGGAGGTTTCAGTTCCACAAGGAACGTTTCTGTTTATTCAGTTTAGCCATATTTTTGTTGATTTGAGACACACCATGAGCCAGATTGCAGCAGGGAGGAAGAAACGTTTGCTCTTATCAACATTTGGTCAGACAGTTCAATCCAGAGAAGCTTGGATGCAAGCGTTCGTAACAAGCTGCTCCAGGGGCATTGATACATGCATTGTGTACTTGCGTCAGTCACCCGGGTCAACCCTGCTTTATCAAAAGCAGTGTGGAATCCTTGCAATCATTCTGAGTTTGTATTGCAATTACTAACATACTGTGTGTTTAATTTAAATGGAGTCTGTGTTTAAGGTGCTTTGGTCTGAATTCAGAAGCTGCTTTTGTTCTGCTTGGCAGAGACATTTAGCACCAGTTAGATCAGCCTAAGTATCTTTGTTAGTAAGTTCCAGCACCATCTAGTGTACAGCAACTGTAAACTGAGCATCCATTTGAGTTTGTCAGTACACAGTAAGTGTCCAGTAGGTGGCGCTGGTGCTCATTACTCTCTTCAAATGCACGGTTCCTTTTTTTAAATTTTAGTTGTTACTCGGAGTCAAATGGCTGCAGTTCCAGATTTCTAAGAAATACTTGAAACAAAAAAATACATACGATGTAGGGATTCCTCAATTATGAACAATAGATCACTCAGTAACTCTCAAATAGTTTGCAAGTACACCACATCGTTTTGAAATGTTAAGGCTTGTGATTTCTTCCCAATATCTTAACTACTTAATCTTTTAACCATTTTGCCACAATAAAAAGTAAAATAATAGATTTTAGATATATATATATATATATATATATATATATATATATATATATATATATATATATATATATATATATATATATATATATATATATATATATATATATATATATATATAGCTCTGGAAAAAATTAAGAGACCACTGCAAAATTATCAGTTTCTCTGGTTTTACTTTTATAGGTATGTGTTTGGGTAAAATGAACATTTTTGTTTTATTCTATAAATTACTGACAACATTTCTCCCAAATTCCAAATAAAAATTTTGTCATTTAGAGCATTTATTTGCAGAAAATGACAACTGGTCAAAATAACAAAAAAGGTGCAGTGTTGTCAGACCTCGAATAATGCAAAGAAAATAAGTTCATATTAATTTTTAAACAACACAATACTAATGTTTTAACTTAGAAAGAGTTCAGAAATCAATATTTGGTGGAATAACCCTGATTTTCAATCACAGCTTTCATGCGTCTTGGCATGCTCTCCACCAGTCTTTCACATTGATGTTGGGTGACTTTATACCACTCCTGGCGCAAAAATTCAAGCAGCTCGGCTTTGTTTGATGGCTTGTGACCATCCATCTTCCTCTAGATCACATTCCAGAGGTTTTCAATGGGGTTCAGGTGGAGATTGGGCTGGCCATGACAGGGTCTTGATCTGGTGGTTCTCCATCCACACCTTGATTGACCTGGCTGTGTGGCATGTAGCATTGTCCTGCTGGAAAAACCAATCCTCAGAGTTGGGAAACATTGTCAGAACAGAAGGAAGCAAGTTTTCTTCCAGGACAACCTTGTACTTGGCTTGATTCATGCCAAAGCTGCCTGATTCCAGCCTTGCTGAAGCACCTCCAGATCATCACCGATCCTCCACCACATTTCACGGTGGGTGCGAGACACTGTGGCTTGTAGGCCTCTCCAGGTCTCCGTCTAACCATTAGACGACCAGGTGTTGGGCAAAGATAAAAATTGGACTCATCTGGGGGGTGCTTCAGCAAGGCTGGAATCGGGCAGATTTGTCTTTGTGAAGGACACATGAATCAGGTCTGACAACACTGCATCTTTTTTGTTATTTTGACCAGTTGTCATTTTCTGCAAATAAATGCTATAAATGATAATTTTTATTTGGAATTTGGGAGAAATTTTGTCAGTAGTTTATAGAATAAAACAAAAATGTTCATTTTACCCAAACACATACCTATAAATAGTAAAACCAGAGAAACTGATAATTTTGCAGTGGTCTCTTAATTTTTTCCAGAGCTGTATATATATATATATATATATATATATATATATATATATATATATATATATATATATATGAACACCAGGTAAAATACTGAACATCAACATAATATTATCGTTGTTTATAATAGATTGTAGATTCCTGTATAGCTGATGAATTTGTCTATTTTATATTTATAGTTGTTTTTTTTTCCACCCCTCAGGCATCCAGATAAGAACAAAAGCCCTGGAGCACAGGATATGTTTATTAAAATTACTAAATCTTATGAGGTAAACTGTGAATGTTGTACAAAACTGTTGCCATCTGTCCCACATACAAATATTAATATCATCTACAGGTTGCTAGTATTTTTTTTTTACTTGTTCAGTATAATTTTGTGTGTTTTCTATATTATTATATATGGTTTCTATTTAGGTCATTGCCTTGCTTAATAACTGTTCCAGCAAAACAAACAAACGCTTCTGAAAAGACTCCTCGGAGCTGCTGTTTCTGAAACGAGGTGTTCCCAGGCTTCAGTGCCCACTGCAGCGCAACTGTGTTTTCCCCCTTCATTGCAGCACTGTTGTGCTTCCCCCCCTTCATTGCAGCACTGTTGTGCTTCCCCCCCTTCATTGCAGCACTGTTGTGCTTCCCCCCCTTCATTGCAGCACTGCTGTGCTTCCCCCCTTCATTGCAGCACTGCTGTGCTTCCCCTCTTTCATTGCAGCACTGCTGTGCTTCCCCTCTTTCATTGCAGCACTGCTGTGCTTCCCCTCCTTCATTGCAGCACTGCTGTGCTTCCCCTCCTTCATTGCAGCACTGCTGTGCTTCCCCTCCTTCATTGCAGCACTGCTGTGCTTCCCTCCTTCATTGCAGCACTGCTGTGCTTCCCCCCTTCATTGCAGCACTGCTGTGCTTCCCCCCTTCATTGCAGCACTGCTGTGCTTCCCCTCTTTCATTGCAGCACTGCTGTGCTTCCCCTCTTTCATTGCAGCACTGCTGTGCTTCCCCTCCTTCATTGCAGCACTGCTGTGCTTCCCCTCCTTCATTGCAGCACTGCTGTGCTTCCCTCCTTCATTGCAGCACTGCTGTGCTTCCCTCCTTCATTGCAGCACTGCTGTGCTTCCCCCCTTCATTGCAGCACTGCTGTGCTTCCCCCCCCCCCCCCCTTCATTGCAACACTGTGCTTCCCCACCTCCCTTTAGAAAATCAGCCTTGGTCTGTTCAGAGCATGTTTTGCTACAGTAGATAGTAAGCATGGCAAATAAATATCTAAGCAGAATATCCACACAAACTACAATATCCATTCAATTTTACAGTACACATTTTGTTTTAATATACAGTACTAGAAATTAATTAATGTCATATACAAAATATAAAAGTTCCTAGAAATTTCAACAGGAATATTATTATTTAAAATTGGTATTATTTAAAATAACTGATTGAAATGTGGATAAGTGTTTTATTATGATGCAACGTCAACATTTCTGTATTTTTTTTTACATTTTGAAACAGCTTCTGTCGAATGAAGAGAAGAGAGCTAACTATGAGCGGTATGGAGAAAGCGCTGGAGAGCAAGACTATGCACAGCAGCGGCAGCAGTTTCAGCACTTCCACGACAGCTTTTACTTTGACGAATCTTTCTTTCATTACCAGTTCAACAAAGGGAGCAGAGACTTTGCAGACAATAAGTACACGATTCATTTCTCTCAGTACATGAACGACATTGTCCCGGACAGCTTTAAAAGGCCATACCTTATTAAGATTACCTCGGACTGGTGTTTCAGCTGCATTCACATTGAGCCTGTGTGGAAAGAGGTTGTCCTGGAGCTCGAAGCCCTGGGTAGGTGCTGCTTCTTACACTGAGCTGCATTTACAATAAGACCTGTGGGTGGAGGACCAAGAGCTGCGCCTTTCTCATGTATTGTGTAGAGTTTCATGACTCCTGCTAGGATCCTGTCAATGGGGTATAGTAAAGATAATTGACTCTGTGTCTATCACTAGAGTTTGCCATGTATCTGGAGCTGTGATGCAACTGGGTGAGAACATTCTTCAGTACACGTTATTGAGAGTAGCATTATCTAGGGGCACAAGGATAGCCCCATGCAGCATAGAGATAACACGGACATAAACAAAGGCGGTAGCTACTCCTGCATCCAGTGTTCAAAGAATATCACAGACATTTGCATAGCTTTTTGAGATGTTATAGTATTAAAATAATGACTTGTATTATTGAGGAGTTTGGTGATAAAATGAGTGATCAGGTAAAGATTTATCAGTATTCGCATCTAAAAGGGGTATGTGAAAAATACAGCGAACAAGGGGTGGGGCTTGGCTGGAGATACAGTACTTTTAAACCTGTTTTACTCGGGGGGGGGGGGGGGGGGAGGATATTTTAAACAGTGCATGTAAAATAAAGAGCTTGTGTGAAAATAAATTGGACCTGACGCACCTGACAAGTGCTGAATAAACGGACTGCAAAGGGTTATAAAATAAAATAAAAGTTTTTATAGTTGCTGCCATAGTCGTAGTAAATCAAGCTTCCCTTTGTAGTGGGCAATACCCAGTAGCTATCTAGTAGATGATGCTGGTTCTTAATACACTTTGACACCTGTGTTACACATTTAGGAACAATAATTAACAAAACACCAAGTCTAGTGAATAAAAAATCATATTTCAGTAGTAATTGTAGACTGCTCTGAATGATTCCAAATGTACAGATCCAGTAGAACTATAGACATGTAAGCTATTTGCTGTGCTTCCCTCCTATAGGTGTGGGGATTGGTGTAGTGGATGTGGGATATGAACGTCGCCTGGCAAACCACCTCGGAGCACACCGCACACCCTCTATTCTTGGACTCATCAATGGGAAAGTTACATTCTTTCATTATGCTGTGGT